>NW_010246600.1:0-26023 GCF_000690775.1 Eurypyga helias
GGGGGGCTAGGAGCTGGCAAGGGACCCGAGTGCCGGGGAGCAGCGGTGTGATGCACCGCTGATGCTCTGTCCTCTGCAGCGAGCACGCTGCGGGGGTTTAGCCACGTGTGGTTTCCATGGAGTCCTCGTGGCACGTCCCATTTGGAAGGCATGGCTAATGTCTTCGTGTCGAGCGTGTGACGGGTCTCCTGCTTTTGCTCAGGGGTCCTGGGTGGAGCCTTTTCTGACCCGTTGCGCTGCATAGCTTGGCACCGGCCGCACCGTGCTTCGTGCGTGACATCCTTGATCTGAAACAGATTTTTGAAGTGAAGCCATGGCAACGTACATCTTCCTGTCCACTCCAGCGGCTGGATGTACAGTTTTAAAAGCAGTGGCTCCCTAAAATTCAGAGTTTTTTAAAAGCTCATTATTAAGAAACCAAGCCATGAAGGTAATGGGAATGAATGCTATCCTCCCTGGATACATGCTCAAGTTTTGGATATAGGAAGAAGGCATGGCTGGGCCTGTACTTAAAAGTACTCCAAAGCTACTTGTCTGAAATGTGATAAAATGATAAGCCCTGGATTTATGGACAGGGATTATGTTGTCAGTGCTTCAACCTTAAGTTCATTTTTAAATCCAAATTTCAGTCCTTTGAGAAAAGAGAGTAGGAGGAGGAAAAGACTATTATAATAGAAATGCTGACATTGCTAACTGTGGCAGTGTGAATTCACTACTATAAGACCTCAGCTAGCAGCCTAATTCCAAAGAGGTGATGTTATCCAGTAATAATGTAATCAGTTTGTTGGCTGTAACATAGGAAACTGGGAATTGGTCTGTTTTATTGCTATTTTTGGCCAATTAAAAAAAAAAATCTATAAGATGCCAGGATCAAGGCAGGAGAGCTACCTTTGCTGTTTAAAATAATAAACCACAGTTCTTTGTGAACATTTTTCACTTCAATGCAGTTCTACAAAAGCATATTTTAAAAGGGACAGCTAGTGAGAATGCAAGCTTTCAAGCTAGGGATTGGAGATGGAAAGGCCCAAGGGTGGAACACTGTTAAAAGTTTTCAGAGAGGTCCCGAAAGCACAATGTTCACTTTACAAAATAGAAGTTTTCTCCTGGGTAATTGCTGAATGAGCGTGCATTGATTTGCAGCTGCAAATTTAAAGGAAAAAGAAGGAAAGAGAAGAAATGAAAAAGACAAATGCCCTGTTAGTAATTTAGAACTATGCTTCAAGCATTAAGAAAATTGCATCAGATATTTGAAAAATTGGAATTGAACACTTATGCTTTTGAGTTTATATAGTCAGTATTCTTCAGCTCTCACATATTTCTTTTGATAATTATTTTAAAGGAATAAACATTGACAAGTTTCTAGGCAGCTTGCTCTGAAATTAGAAATAGCGTAAGTGTATTAACTTGTAAGGTGTATGTATCAGTGAAACCTTATCGGTGAAATCTTCTATAGATTTTCAGAATTTCACCCACTGCAAAGGTAGTATTGTTGCAGAAAATTGCGAGGATAGAGAGAGACCTATTAACCCTCTAGTCCTGATTTAGATTTTGCTGTCACTCTTGATGTTGTTTACATTTGACCTGACATAAAATTCGTTGAGATACACGGGACTCTTTCAGTTGGGGTCATGAATTCTTTGAAGGATCAAGTCTTAGGTTTCCTCATGTTGTTGGGAAGCCCAGCAGTATCAAGACCAAGACACGTGAGAGTATGTAAAGACAATTAAAACAAAGAATTGAGTATAGCCATGTCATAACTGTCCGTTTTAACGGAGCGTCTTGTAAATAACAGAACCCTACAAGAATACTTGGGTGTGTCTAAGTCAACCCATGCTGGAAAACCTATGATATGCAGCTGCAGAAACTATACAAATTCTTGAAAAATTGTCAGCAAAACCTGAAAGGACCCTAAGGAGTTTTATTCAAATTTGTTGAAATTTCTTGAAAATCATGTTTCCTGAGTTACATATGAGCTCTGTTCTGCTTATAAATATATCACATGTTGTCCAGTAACTCTTAAAAATGGGCTAAAACTAGTACAGTGACTACCTTGTTCATCTGATCTTCTTAAGGCAACATTAACCCTTTTTTTACACTTGCGATTTAACAAAACGCTATTATAATTGTCACAACCACTTGTGAATGTGAGTATCCCGGGCTGTGGAAAACTAGGGGCTGGCATTCGCCGTCAAGCTTACATCCAAAACCACGCGAGTTAATTTGCACTATACGACCACTGGCACTACAGAGTGATGAACTGGAAAAGATAGTTTGAGAGATGAGGATGGTTCCAGACTTGCCCTTAAACACTTGCTTGAATCTAGAAAACAGATGTGATATGATGATAGTTGTTTTGTTTTTATTGTGGAAGATAATACCAGCATGTGATTACTCACTGGATGTGAAACAAAACTATGGCTGTGCAGACTGGATGTAGCACATCAGCAGTCATACAGGATGCTAGTGGAAGCAATGCATATTAGTTCTGTAAAAAGATTCAAACAACAATTAATTACTGTTTTTCACAAATGCAAAAATAAGAGGGCAGTGAAAAAATTGAGGAAATTAATGTATGGATATGGAGTATGATAGTCTGGATGCCAGCTGCCATACAGGAATTCCCCAAACCAATAATGGATGGAAATTTTAAGACCTTATTATGTTAGGGATTGCTACAAACGAAGTGTTTTCACATTTTTTTCGTAAGTGTTCACTTCTGGCCACTACAGAGAGATTACATTAGTGCAGTACAGACATTTTTGCTTCCTTGCTGCATTGTTCTTGAAGTCTTGCCTCCTTCTCCATCACTAGTCATGGTTACTTAGCTTTTTAATTCTGATACAAAATGTCAGCTCTATTATTTGGAGATTGAGTACAATAGTCCAGCGGTGTGTCCTTGTGTATATAGGAGCAAAAGGAGGGGATGTTTGGAGAGCAGAGAAGGAAGATAGGAAATGTGAGGCTCGCAGTGGATGATGGAACGGGGCAGGAAGAGACTGGGCCATTGACTATACAGAAAGCAGTGTTCAAAGACGGTTGTTTGATTGAACTACCCCTTATTTAGCATGCCCTGCATTTGTCAGTGGGAATGCAACTTGCAATCTATGTGCAAAAGTGAAAGATTGGAAAAGTAAGGAGAGAATGAAAAAGCAAGAGGCAATTTCCTCTTTTATTTCTTTCCTATTTCTAAAGTCTGAGTAGCCTGCACATTGGGTAGGGTACACTTAGAGAGAACCTTGGCCAAAACTAAGCTGAAGCTAGAACAAATTTGGAAAGAAATTCCAGTAAGTTTAAAGACAATAAAAAATATCTCACCCCCCTCTTTCCCCCTGAAGGTTTTTAATGTCCAGCAAAATCATTTACCCCTAGGCAAATGCCTGACAAGAACATGGTATGTGTATCTACTCTGAAACCAAAGTTCAGGGTATACATTTATATAATTGCAATTCATACTTTGTCTTTCTGATGATATGTTGACCTAGAACTTTCACATTGTCATATTTTTCGATGTTCCTTTTCACTCATTTTTTCTTTGCTTTTGGGACAGAAAATCCCTTGTGCTGTGTGGTCCAGGTTATACTGGATGTCTCATGCAGAGCAGTATCTTATTCCGTGCATGACTTACTTATATTGCAAAAGCAGAGTGAGTAATGGGTGCTGGAATTCAGCTCTATATTGCATTTTGCATCTGGTGTTTCTGTAATAGGTTCATGAAGTTCACAGACTACAGCTAGTAATTTTTCTATTTTTCTGCCTCAAAATTTTCTATTTCTCCAGAAATTTTCTGAGGTCCCGGAGGATGTTGCAACTTTGCAAAATGACGCAGAATTATATCAGAATGCTCCAAGCACTGTATGAACCCATAGAGTTTATTTGTGATGCAAAGAGAGAAAGACCAGGGCTTGACTGGGCACGATCCCTTATGGTTCTAGAACTGTTGGTCAGCATTACACCTTTAGCAGCAGCAAGGTTTGCAGTGGCTGCAGGTCTTGGGGATGCCCTATGTATCTAGAGGAGAAGTAGTGCTGGACTATTCACAGTGCACTTGGGATGGATTAGAGAAAAACTGCTTTCCATGTACCAGTGATGCTCTCAAGCACATGCCTTAGGACTCCAAGTAGAAGGGCAAATTTGAAGTTAAAGTGAAGCTCTCCAATACACTAAATTGCTGATGTAGAAATAGTCCTTGTCCAGATAGAACTTTTGAGAGTACATGTAGGTCAGACAAGGAGAGTCTCAGAAATAGATGCAAACCAAACAAAAAAGTCCAAAATCACAAATAACAGTTTATCTGATCCAGAAACAGAATGGAGGGGTTGTCTCTAGCTGCACTTCGTTCAAACTTCAGCTGGACTTGTGCCATAACTTCTGCCAGTCCATACAGTTCATGTCAGACTCTGGGCTGTGGGTTTTCTACTCATGATTTGGCAGCCCTCCATGGTTCCTGGGGCCTGGGGAGAGCTGGTGTGCAAGAGTGTGTTTGTTCAGGGATGCCTATTCAGTGCAAATAGGTGGTGGCAGAAGTTGCTGTTAATTGTTGCTGTATGAGTAAAGGTAGAGGGTGGCTGTGCAAGCAAGTCTCCTCTGCCCTGTTCCAGTTGAAAGTCAAGCCATCTAGATGAAACTAGGGAAAAGTGTTAGTACAGGTAATGTTTGGTTTCAAAAGAAGCAAGGGAAATACAAAGAAGAAGGTAAGCATCCAAATCTGTACACAGGAACGGTAAGTCTGTTTGGTCAAGCCCTGAGTCCAGACTCAGAGATCATGTGCAGTATAGATGGGCCGAGTCCAACCTTGTGTCCTACTGATCACATCACAGTCAGTTGAGAAAAGGCTCTGATGCTTTCCAGGATAAGTTGACCATTTAGTTTGTCTTTCTAACTGGTCAATAAATTTCAAAAATGCTCTTCCAGAAATTCTCTTGTATTAAAATTGCCTTATTCCTACATGTCAAGTCTATGTTTGGATGTGAATTGTAGAACCATGGGGATATATGTAGAGTTCAGTTAAATTTTGACACAGGAGCAACTGCATTATTTTCCTATTATTTTTTCTAGTCTGTAAACAAGCTTTTGTGCGAGACTCTTGGCACTGAAAGTCTGTTTGAAATTGAGTTGTGGAAGTGCAAGAATTCATAACCCTTCTCCTGCAGCAGCTGTCAGTGCCATCTGAATACTGAGTGCCTGCCTTTGGGAGGAGTGGTGAGGTCTCTTTTAGCTATGCGGGCAGAGCCCTAGGAGAGGGCAGCATTGCTGCCAGCTACATGACAAAGGGCACAGATAGTGCATGCAACATCCTCTTCTTACCTCTGCCAGGAAGAATTAATGAGACGCTTTATTATCCAAACACCTTCTGAGGCTGAGCCTCCAACTCTTTAACCTGAGAACAGATTCAGCAGCATGTATTTATTAGTGCTTTGCAGCTCGCTAGGTTCCACTTTGACAGCAGTAGAAGAGTTTTCCATTGCAAGCCTTTACTTTCTTGTTTATTTAATATGCATGAATCACTGCTGCTGGTTTAATATGTTAACAGTGATGTAAATAATGGTCTGGTAAATACTTGAGTTCAAGTATGGATTATAAAATATAATATCTTACATTGTCTGGTCACTCACTTTAAGTTAAGATTTCATTAAAATGCTTTTCCTAAATGACAAACAGCTCCTGCGAGCTTGTTAGCCATGTGAGGACCATGTGGTCTAAGCAGTTATAAATACACCAGTAAAAAACATTCCAGAGAATTATAAATCACTATAATGTTCAACTCCAGTGGGTTGATGAATAGTATCTTTATTAACTTATTAACCACTTATCAAAATTATTTGTCTTGTACTGAGACTTAATTTTATGCTCAGTGTAAATTTTATATAAAGCCTGACTTTGTTTTCTTTTGCCAGATGTATTTATTTCTGAGTCAAAACTCAGTCTCTTTTGAGAAAAGGAAAATCAGAGTCATGATAATCAGCCTAAACTCATCCAAAGCACTTTAAAAATAGCCAGCCCACCTACTGCACTGGGAGATTATATAGTGCAGTATACAGAAGCACAGTGTGGAGTAGCTAAGGAACCGTGAAATATGTAAGCTTTTGAATATGTACTTGAGGCAGTGGCTCTCCAACCAGTACCAGATCTGCTCCTGCTAGGGTATCTGCTTCTCAGACCCCCACTCTCTTACAGCTAGATGCCCAGGATGTTTAATTCTGCTTTCCACGGACTTTTGTTTCCAAATCAGTGGCTTATAGTGGAGAGAGATGTGTCAAAAGGTGGTTGAAAAGAGCGAGATGGTGGTGTTGTTCAGTCACTGGTGAGGCAGGTGGTGGTACACTGACATTGTCACTTGGGCTGCTACACAGATGGCCTGTGTAAAGAGTAAAATTCTAGCAGATAGGTCTGCAAAGGGATGTAGGCACACAACTGCCCTGTGTGGGCCTTGCTAGGCTCCACAAAACCATGCCCAGCTGCCAGCTCACCATGTGTCTAGGCTCTGCATGGGAGCATGTTACAAACAGCCTGCAGTTTGTGGTAGGAGTCTTGGGTAAGACGTTTCCTGGTCAGCCTTCTCAGTAGAGCCCCATACAAAACCATTGGACTGTTTGGGCCTCTGCTCACACAGGGATACTGTTTCTTGATGGATCCCATGATTATCATGATGACATGTAAATACATCATGTATACATACACTAATTAAATCAAATTGGTCTAATTTACAGAGAGCCTTTTTATCTTTTTTACTGCTCTTCTTTCCATCAAGCTTGCTCTCTCTCATGTTATAAACTCCTGCTTGTCTGTTCTTATAGCTGGCTTTTATCAGTGGTTTACCTGTAATTGGTACACACAGCTGGCCAGTTTACCTAATTTCCCAGTAAACAGTCTATTGATGAAAGAGCTTTTGGCATGTGAACAGCATACAGTGCAGAAGATGCTCTAGGAGGAATACTGTTATATATGTGTGTTACCACACTACAGCTTAGGTCAGGTGGTCACACCACTATATCTGAGGGGAATTTTGCACCAAAATAAACTTTGAAGTTGACTAAAGCAAAGGGAGTTTTCCCATGATAGACAAACAGAATGTACCGTGCAGGGAAATGAGGAAATCCCATCTCATGGTTTTCAGCATCACTGACTTTCAAAGGGTTAACTACCATCCAGTAACTGCATCTTATTAATGTAATGCATACTGGCATTTCCTTTGTACAGCTCTATTACAGAATTTGATGAAACAGCTTTTGTTTGTTCACACTTGTCTCTCTTAAAATTTGTATATCATCAGTAAATGTTATTTTTTCTGCAACAGCTTGCACTTTCTTCTCTATGCAGACAGAAGTCAAGTCATCCTCCCATTGCTTTAGATTATCATTTTCAGCTTGGTTAAAAAAGTAAATATGTAGACTTTTGCTACTCCCGACAACAAGGATTGTTGCCAGTTTACATGATGATATCTGTTAATTTATCTGTCTGTAAAGTTGGTCACTATGGGAATGGAGAGGTTTGCATGGACCCACATACAACATGATATTAGGCCTTTAATAGAATTTTGAATACATGTTAAGGAGATAAGAAAAAGCAATTGATAGTCTGAGTTAACACATGGAGTAGCCTTAATTTTTTCCAAAGGGAAAGAAGTTCTTTACTTCTTTACAATGTTTTGAAAACTTTTGGTGTCCTTTGGTAGCAAGTATGTTCACAGGATGGGGGTTTTGTAGACTGTGCACGTCAGATTGTTTTATTTAGCTGAGAGCTGGAGTTCCCTAAATGGTTGGTGGGATTTGAAAAGATCTCAGTGTGCATGAGGGGAGAGGAACCTGCTATGGCTCTTTTGGGTCCTGAGCTGCCAAACACACAAATATGGATAAGCATGTCCCACTGACTGCAGAAGATTTTCAAATTGAGCTCTTTTGGAAGTTTTTTTTTCAGAGTTGGAATTTTAAGCAGTTTCTGTGTAAGTCTACAGTGTGGAAAAAATATATGTGCTCATGCGGTGATCTACAGATATATTTGGTTAATATTATAAATTGAAGTATAGTCAAGTTTTTTGTAGTAACAGAATACAAGAAAAACTCTAAATTTAGAGAAAAGATAATAATTAATCCTGTCACAGTACAGGGAAATAGCCCCTGCATTTTTTTCCACCTGCACATTTCCTACCCACCAAATCATGTTTAGGAGAGACCTGTTGTATTTTTTCCAGCATGCCTTTAAGGGTGGCAGAGAGAAAGCCTTGCAGTGAGGTTGTTATGCAATTATTGCTGCATATCCTCTTCCTTGTAAGGTGTTCTTAAGTCTGCTCTGACTTTTTTGTGTTTTTGTTTAAACCTTGGAAAGACATCATTCTTTCACAAAATGTTTTTTTCCTCCTAAATACAAGCTGTAAATACATACGCATAATACTACATGATTCTTTGAGTCAGCTGCTTGCAGTTCTCATATGTATTATCCTAGGCAATTTTAGATATTTATTATTAAACCTTATTAGGTCAGACATAAAAGCTCCTTGCTATGGAAATTGCAAGTTTCAACACGTAAGTGTATATGTAAAAGAAAAATCCCAGAGATAACAGACAAGTAGAATTTTGCAGGGTTGTTACAGACACAGTGAAATCTGTTTTTTATTGCAGTTAATGATTCTTAATATTATGTGCCATTTTGTGTTATGTAACCGTTTATTATTAATCTGCATCTCTTATTACAAATCAGTTTTCAATGCTTTTTTCCCCAATCATGTTGTGAGATAGTAGGTGGCTGTATATTTATGCCTACTAAAATAAAACTAAAGGTGTTCTTCTATATTAAGATTTTTTGAAGTACTTGGAGATGGATTCTGTGTTCTCCATGAAGTAAGTGTTGTTCTAATCATTACCAGGAATTGAACCTGGAACTACCAGAGCTGGAGGATAGCTTGACAATTTGAGCTCAAAAAGGCTAAATCTTCTGGCTAACAGTTGTAGGAGAGTCATGCCTTTTGTGGCTCTGGCAGAAGTTACTAGTTGGAGAGGGAATTATGCTTGTGCAACTCAAAATTGCCAGTGAAATCCAAGGGAATTTGGGGGTTTGCAGGGAATGCAGAATTGGGCTCTTCCAGGAGCTTCCCAGTAAGCATGAAAGAGTTCGTGTTTCCCCCCCCGCCGCTCCCCTTTTCTATTTCTTTGTGTGTGTGATGGGTAGTGAGAAATCCTAATGTCTGACATCGTTCTGGCTAAGTGCATTTTTCAGTTTTCCAGTAGTGGTGGTGGAATCCATCAGTGAAACCTTTCAGGAGTAACCAACTGGCATTTCCTAAACCCTTGTGTGTGTATCATGTAAAGCTCAGTGTTACCACTCTAAAGAAAGACCTTGAAAAGTTAAATGCCATTAGAGTTTAGTAATGTAGGCCACAGTGTAAACTGTGGTTAAGTTGAGCTGAGGCCTGCTTTAGAGAAAGAACCTGTAATTGATTAAACCCTGCCTCTAGCTAGATAAAAATGAGTTTGAAGTAGATTAATATAAAAACAGTTAAAAGCTTCCTCGTTGTTGTCAGTTTTCAAAATGAAACTTGTCAAGAGTTTGGCAGAAAGAGCTCAAAGGCAGATCTGATTCTAAACTGAGAAAACAAGCCCAAAGGAGCAAACAGCAGTGTGGGACCTACTCATGTTTGGTTGATTTAAATGTATTTTCTCAGTGAAGTCTGTGACTTTATGGCCTGCATTTTTACTTGCCAAGCCGTTTTGCTCCAGACTACAATCCTTCATGGGTTGTGTCTCATAGTTTTGTCTAGCACAGAAATTTCTTCTGTACTGCTTGGCCTATCTTCTTGTGGCCTTCATGAATCTTCTCTGACATTTACTGTGTGTCATTATTATGAGAATATAAACCAAGGGCAAAACTCAAAAGATAGTCTTGGATTCAGTAAGGAACTGTCTGAGAGAGAATTGAACTGGAGACAGCACAGCCTAACAGCTAGAATGATGTCAGGCTTTTTGCTGGAATCTGCTCCCATCCATAACTTTGGATGGCATGTGACCTCTTTGTGCCACACAGACAGTTTGGCCTACTGCAGGCACGGGCATAGTTTGGTGACAAGGTGGTGCAACTTTCTGTTATTGATTTGGACATAAATTCTGAAGTCCCAATGTTGAGTGGAAGGTGAGACTTGTAGACCATCTCCAGCAAATGCTACCGAAGTGTTTATCAAAAACCAATTCTGATTTGACTTAGTGTCACACTGAAGAGTCATTTTAGAATATGTTTGGGCTTTGACACCCTTTCTCACTATTTTTTTCCCGTATCCTTTTGCATATACAACTAGGTCACGTTAGTGACCACAGGCATGAGTCTCCATTCCATTGCACTGTTTTTATGCCAGAGTAACCCCACTGGTTTTCACAGTATAAAAGACTGATGAAATGTGGTGAAAAATTGATCCCATACATATTGCAATCTCTGACTGACTTAATATTTAGTGCTAAAGCATTTTCGACCTTTAAAAACAACACTTCTATCAGTCATGTTACAGATTTAAAGTTTGCTGTCTCACGACTTGTCAGAACTGCAGCAAACGCTGGGGAGAAGCATGTCCTTAATCATGGCAAATCATGGGATATTTGATCCTTAAGTCCTGTAGAAGGGTTAGCTAGTGCTCTAGTAGATTGATCTCAGTGTTGAGACATGTACCTTTTTCCCCCAGTCCCTATTTTAGGGTAAAATAATAGAATAATTTCCACATATGTAAGCTATTTGTTCATTTTAAATGTCACTAGTTTCAATTCTGTGTCAGGCTTGCAATGTTATGGACTAGGACTGAAGTTAATGGGGACCTTGAGAAAGTAAACAAGGCAGAAGTTAGATGCAGGATGTTTCCTGGGTCAGTAGGTTGTTCCATGGCTACAAAAATAAAACTTAAGCCTGTTGTTTCAACAACATACATATTGTAAACAAATGTTTCTATTATTACATACATACATATATACATAGTCCTTCTAATTAGCTACTAACTTACTGGTCTATTTGCAATCTGAGGGAAGCATTGTGGCATCTTTAAATTTCTGAAGCTAACAAGCCTGTTCCTGTTAAAATTAATTGCAAAGCTCCAGTTGATAACAGTAGGAGCAATCTCATTGTTCTTAATGATCATAAGCTAATACTCCTGACAACTAATTTGGGAAACCGAGTCAGACTGTAGTCTCAAAGGACAGGTCATTGAGGAGGTACAGGTGTGTAGAAGGGAGGTTGTATTTGTGACTTTGTTGCTACACAGATTTCCTGCATAACTTTTAGACTACCTAGTATGGTTGCCTTCGGAATCTGTAAAGTGGGCACAGCAGCACATCCTTAGATTAAAAGGAGTGATATGCTCAGTGATCTGTGGCACATTTGTGGTTGGGAGAGATTTCTCATAAGACAGGCATAAGCTTGGTCTCAAGCAGTTAAATAAATAGTATTAACAATTAATTAATTATTATTTAATTAGTTCAGTTAATTAGCAACTGGTGGAGTAACAGCTGTTGCTCCTGCCTCTTGTGTAAGTGAATTGTGATCCTTGTTCTCATCTGGCGCTCCTAACAACATTGTTGTAGGGCAGCGAAGTAATGGTGTTGCAAGTCAATTGTTGCCTCTTTTCTTACATATATATTCAAATTGCTGTACCTTAATGAGGCACTCCATGTCAGGTCCCTTCCAACTTGATATATTCTATGATCCTATATGTGAAATGAGGTAAGTGTGTATTCATTTAGATGGTGGCATATTTAAGGCAATGAAACTTGGTTTAGCCTACAACAAAAATGATTATGTTAAGCCACATTGTCTTCTGCTAGTTAAGGGCTGAG
The DNA here is from genome assembly GCF_000690775.1 of Eurypyga helias. Classification (NCBI taxonomy): domain Eukaryota; kingdom Metazoa; phylum Chordata; class Aves; order Eurypygiformes; family Eurypygidae; genus Eurypyga; species Eurypyga helias. Next base: position 11,802 of record NW_010246600.1, read on the forward strand.
GATGTAAAAAGACTGCTTGTTTCAGCTGACGTGGTAACTTGTTAAGCCTTGGTAATTTGATCTGAGCTCATACAGAGGTTCATATAAGAAACTGCAGTTGTTCCTTCTGGTATCAATGTCTCTGATTAAATGGAAACAATTTATATTGTTTATATTATTATTGTTTATATTGTTATTAGGATTATAAACGTCTCAAGAAGATTTATGTTGGTTAACAGTATTCCTCCCTCCTTTTCTCTCTTCTACTTTTTACCATTTTAAACTGGCCAAAGAACAGTATATCTGGCTTGTGGGAAATCTTGTTTTCTTTTTCTTTTTCTTTTTTTTTTTTTTGCTGTGGGGTTTTGGTCCAAATTGATGTGGGAAATAAAAAGAAATTATTCTGCTAACCAGAAATTTTGAGATAATTTCATTCTGGGAACAACAAACATTTCAATTCTGAAATAAACGTGTTCCTTGGTTCCTGCAGCTTCTCAGTGAAAATGGCATTTGACAGGTGACTGTCAGCTCTGTGGAGCAGTTGTGGGGCTATATAGGACTGGTGGTGCTTTGGCAGCCCTGCTCTGTGGGCTGCCTGGAAATCTGTTGCAGGGCTTCCAAGCTCTCAGTTGGCATTTCCAACTAGGTCATCAGAAAGTCTGGAAATCACTGTCATTTCCATGTTTTCTGTGCCCTTAGAGGGAAGTCACTCGTTTTAAGGCCAGCGTTTCCAGGACTTTGAGTTTAGTGGTTGAAACCATGTAAGTGTGGTGTTTTCCTACTTTGGGATACTCTGTTGAGTAGATCTGCCTCCTGATTCCTCACTAAACTCGCTTTTATTTCAAGAAAGTCATCTTGCACCTTTTTCTCCAGCATTAGGGCAATGTTCTGTGCTGCTGGATGCTGGAAGAAGGGCCTCCTGTCTAGATGTTTCGCCTGTCTCCTCTCACTGGAGATGTATCTACCTTGTTTTCAGCTAGCTTGCTGGGGTAGGGGTAGCAATCCAGCTGTGGAAGTCTGGAATTTAGTGTCGGCTAATTACTGTATGCAGTTTACCCAGCTTCTTTGGGTGCGTCCTGCATGGCTGCTAGACCACAATGGAAACTACCCACGCAGCTTCAAACAGCTAATGAAGCGGCCTCGCACCCACCACACCCAGTGTCTGGAAGATTCTGGCCCATCTTGCAGAGTAACACTGTGCAGAGTTAGAGCATCTGGCTTTGGCAAGTCTGCAGGCACAGACAGTCTTTGAAACAAAAACAAAACCATGCATCCTCACCGCTGTTTCTTCCCTTATTTACATGACTAAACGCTGCAATGCACACATGTGGAAGCAGGAAGAATGCACCCCACCAGTGATTGTAAAGGAGTTGGAGTGGCTCAGCATGCTGCAGGATCTGCTGCTTGAGCTGATCCACACTTTTTCTAGCCACACCAAGGGTTTCACACATCTTAAGCAGAGTTGGCACTTGCAGTGTGAAAGCTACCTAAGAGGTGTCAGATTTGGCCTTCAAAATTGAGGGAGTTTTATCAGACATTTTTACAGGCAGATTGTAAGTGCACCTATCCTTAAAGCCTGCATATCCATACATTTCACCAGAGAAGCAATTCCTCTCCTTGTTTCCTTCATACATGGGTGATATGTATCCCCTTTGATTGGCATATGCAGGCACAGAAAAGATGGATTTCTTAAAATCTTGCTTGTGTTGCTACAAGTAAGCTGATGCTGAGGAACTGAGCACCTTCAATTCCTTTTATTGCCCCCATGACTTGCACTTCACAGATCTAGGTCTATGGATGTCTCGAGATGGCAGGAGACAGCAAATATTCTAAGTGAAAGATGATAGAAGAAAGCACGAATTGTTTTCAGTCGTCTTTGGCACACCAGGTCATTTCTCCATTTTGAGCAGTTTTGCAGGAAGGCTTATGCTGGGAGAGTTAACACTGACTGTATCTGACCTTTCACGGTTTAATCGATTCCCACATGAATGCGTTGTGTTCTCCTTGTGCAAGTACCTGTGCCTGTGCAGATTTCAGACCACAAAGAAGGTTTTGGCTCATCAGTTCATCTTTGAAGATGTCTGCCAACCTTGGGCTTCCATGGCAGGAATCTTGCGTAAGACCACATGTGCAAGAAAATCATCTATGTAACATTTAAAACACATTGTTTCTTCCATTAGTTAAGAGGAAACACAGTTAGCCTACTTTCTTACCGAATGTGTTTTTCGTGGCCTTCTCACAGCTTTGATGATCTTGTGGGAGCATGCAATGATAAATTATTAAAAGAAAACCCAAGCTACTCAGAGCAAAACACATCGGTTATCTTGTTAAAGGGAAAAAATGTATGTGGATGGATCAGTAGCGTTAAATCCCTGCAAGACATCATAACCTTCTGTTGTGATTGCTTACAGGGAGCCTGATAATCTTAGTTGTCTCTGCCATAATGGAGTAGAAAGATATTTTTACGCATACATGAAATATGGTACTCTAGGTACAAAATGGAGCAAGAGAGTGTGTGTAAATATATGTACATACTCATGTATACACACAAATTCTTTTGGTACATGCATATTTCCTTCCAGATGCACTTAGAGTCCTGGCTGCTGTGAGGGTTTGGCAGCTTTCTTGTGCAGTGTGGGTGTTTATCATTCTACTGTGATTGTTCATGTTGGGATGAGTTTCCTCTTGGGTGCAATTTTCAGGCACATGTTCCTGTCAACCAAGGTCAATGCTGAGCCAGAGAAGCAGTGCACAGGTGGTATGTCAGAGTTAGCCTCTTTCTTTTGGCTACAGACAGTGGCACTTCTTAATTTAACTTATGATTAAATGATTGCTCTGATACAATACCAAAAATGTTAGAGTCTTTCTGCCTGGATTTCAGAGAAATGGTTCTTTAAATAAACAGGGATAAAAATGAGTGAATGCATAAAAATAGACTCTCAGGACCTGACCAAAAACCTGTTGAAGTCAATGGAAAGACTCCTTGGATTTCAGCAGGCTCTGCTTCAAGACCTTAATGCATGCTCTGGTGTCTATAATCCCAGGTGAGAGTACCTCTTTGTTAGGCAGGAGGTGGCTTCTTCCTTTACTCTCCCAAGGTATAGTGCTGGTGGCAGTGGAGAAAGCTCAGGATGATGGGAGAGTTCATGGTAAAGAGTTTTTTTTTGGTTTTTTTTTTCTTGTTTTGTTTTGTTTCTTTCCCCCTGCTTGGGCGGCAACTGGGTTCTCAACAAGAAAGCCCTAAGGGGAGAAATGCATCAGGGTCATTACAACTGTCATTTTGCAGTTACTAACATGTATTCTTGAAAGAAACTGTTAACACAATTTTGCTGTTTCTTGCCAAACAGCAAGGGCAAGCTGGCTATGTTTTGGAGCCAGAATGGGACTGCAAGCTTTAGAAATCCTCTCTAGGATCAGCTGATCAAAAAATATGGGAAACTGAGCATGATTAACCCTTCTACCTGCAGAAATACATGCTTGTCCACTCTCAAACACATTCTGTGTTTCTGTCAACCTTCAGATGTGTAGTAGATGTTATGGAAAGTTGCACCAGATTTTTACCTGTCCTTGAACGGCAGTAATAATAAACCTGTGAAGAGGTAATACTTTAAGACCAAGGTGGTTGATATTAATTGACTTGGAAGAAATTTATTCAGCTACTTAGACTGTATAATGGTTTTGATTCCACTAGGAGTGGATAAAGGCCAGATTTCCAGATTTCAGCCTTGTTGGTCAGAGTTTTCCTGTAAGAGCATCACCTCCTGTGCAGAGTAAGGGAGGAATTGCTTATTCCTCCAAAGATCTTAATGTTTCTCTGATTTTTCTGTTTAGCCTGGAACAAACAAGCCAGAACTTGCCTCTCACTGTGTCTAAATTGCCAGCACCCATGACCTGTGAGAAATTCAAGGCTTGAGAAGGGACACTAGTCCCCAGGGTCTATCACAACTCTGGATTCACTGTGACTCCATTTGGTAGTACTGGTGCTGTGACATGGCTGCATCAGCCCTTTTAGAAGGATTGGTAGTAAAGTAAAGGTAGTCTGGAGTACAAAATCAGCAATAAAACCTGAAAAATGAATAAACTCTGCATGTGATGGCAAGAGTAATTATAATGTTCTACTCAAGCTGGACAGAGAAGGACATATAAAAGGCGGGCTGGAATCTAACTCACTGTGTTTTCCCATCGCTGCCTTGGTTCACTTGGGCAGTTTAACTGTGATTCTGTATCACTAAGTCACATAAACTAAATATTGTTTAAATACTTGACTTCAGCAAGTTCAGTACAAGCAGTTGAGCCAATACAGTAAGCGACCTCCTTGGAAGCTTATAGAAGAATTTTTCTTATTTCTCTAAGACACTTGTTTTGTTGAGAGTAAGTTGGTACCTTTTAATGTGCTTTTGAATTTGTTTTGAGCATTTGACTGTGCCAACCCCTGAAAACTGGAGGAAATGTAATTCAGTAACTGTACAGTATAGAATTTCTTCTATGTGCTGTGAATGTTGGCACAGATGGAAACTGGATTAGGTGAACCATGCTGATCTCTCGGAGTATTTCGTATGTTTCTTTCTTGTACACATAAAGAAAAATATCCTGAACTCGTTTACTTGATGTCATTCTGGAACAAATCCACCTAAGTCAATGATATTAGACTACTAAGCTGTGCTACTGATATGGCTGCTTTTTATTATCTGCTTCAATCAAGCCATGAATAATACAGAGAGCACTAGCTACGTGATTTTAGTTTCAGATGCAGGATGTGTGATGCAATCCACTACAGGGTTTATGCACATATGCACTGAGCATATTTTTGAGCTACTGTACTTTGAAATCTGTGCCAGACATCTATGCAGCCAGACAGTAAACAAAGAAAATGATACCTTAGGCCAGGAAACTTCAACAACAGAGAGGGCTTACCTCAGAGGCTGCAAAGGGGAAGCGTAGCATGTGTTAAGTCACAAAGGTTAGTAGGCCAACCAAGAGCAGTGCTGTGCCTGTGAGATACACTTATGGGCTCTGAAGTCAGTGCGAGTTTTGCCACCTATTTCAAAAGGAGCAGGTCTTCCCCAGGTGTTTCTACAGCAGTTTCATTCCATTGGCATCAAAGGAATTTCTTCAGATTTGGTCAAGGATGCAAAAGGTGAATTTGATCTGCTGTCAAAGGAGGTTGTGAAATTTTATATTTATTGCTTCATTCAAAAAACATTTTCCTCTGATTATCAAATACTTCATGAATATTTTGCCTTAATCTATGTAGAAGTGCTCTTAAACTAAACCCATATTCTGATGCCACTGAACACAGATTCCACTGCATGATAAAATATTGTTATTGCAATGAATATTAACTGCAGATTCTTCCGGATCCCAAAATGAGACTTTAAATTACAAAGTTTTGATATGTGGCTTATATGTTCCTGGAAATTCTGTGAAATTAATCAAAAGCTTGAGGAAAACACTGTTTGGTGGTGTTTGGGGTTTTTTTTGTTTGTTTGTTTTCCCCAAAGTCAAATGTAGAGTTAAAAGCTAAGCTTGAAACAATCTGGTCTGGCTGCACAGTGCATTGTAGACTTCAAGGAGGCTTGAAGAACTATTTAACATTCCTCAGTTGCAAGTGAATATAGCAACGAAGAAAAAAAATTCTGGAAATGGGAAATCAAGCATAAAATATATTCACTGGAAATAAGGTTGCTGAAGTATGATAATACTTCTGATTTAAGTTTGGCTTTTTTGTGTGGAGCTTTTATATTTAGTTAATTTTCAGGTGATTATTTTTGATCCAGTTGCAATAGTGAATGTTATGACATGAGCAGAGTAATGTTGTGGCTAGCTAATAACTCTGTCTTCAGAACAATCAAAGTCAAGTTGTGATGCCTGATGGGAAATGTAGTTTCAGATCTTTTCTCCCCATCATAATGAAAAACACTCATGGTGTCAAAAGTTATTTTCCTTATGTGCCAAATAGTACAATAGAGAAGTCTGGGGAGTGTTTAGAGCTCTTGGCTTCTTTCTTTGGAATATCCATACACTGGCTCTATTGAAGCAGGAAAACTAATGTTCTTAAGGAGGTGGAGGAGAGAAGCAGTTGCAGAAGACACTGACTTACAGAGCAGTTGGGAGATCAGCAGATAGGAGGAAAACTACAGGATGGGATTTCTCCCAGTGGAGGATGTCCACAGTCCAGAGGGTTAAATCCCTGAACATCATCCAGTCTCTGAGGAGACTGACAGGAAGACTGATGAAGGGTTTGTGCCAGTGATACACTGTCTGGGAAAATGAAAAGTATTACAAGAATTGGTCCTTGGATTTCGGTGTCAGTTTTGCAGAAAGAAAACTCAGACCTGTTACTAATTTAAAGATATTAGTCTTACTGATATTGTCCTATCCTCTTCTCTTTTCTCCCTGTATAATATCATTGCCTGAAAGGTAAAGAAAATAATAATCATGGTTCTATCTGCCTACTGGAAAGGAACGTGCTGTAGTCAGAAGACTGTTGCAGTGTTGTACCTGGAGAAACCAGCTCTACAATCTAATCTTAAACTGCCAGCTCTAATACAGAAAAGGAAAAGGATTATTGCTTTCCAGTGGTTCTCCCGTATGAAAGGGGTTTTCTGGGCAGTTATGTATTTGAGGTTCTGCATTTCCCTTAGGGTTTGTCCAAGGGGTCACACATCCACAACCTTCAGCAGTAAATAGTTGGATGAGACCTGTTAAATCCAAGAATCAGGTTTTGTCAGAAATGTAGATGATAACATGTTCAGGACCAGAGAGGTGGCTAACCTCCCCCAGATTTTTTCAGCTTCATGATGACAACTGCCCCTGATTAGGTGAAGAAGAGACTTTTGCTGAAAGGGCTGGATTTACTCCCTCCCCTGCAAGCTAATGGTCAAAATTATTTTGCCAGATTGAGAGCAGAATTAGTCCTGATTCTGCAGATCTCCTGCACTTCATACACATTGGGTTATATGGTGGTCATATGTGTGGGTTGTAAAAGGATTAAAAAAGTTCTTTAAGCAAAGTACGTATAATAGAAAATTAAGGGCTCATTGACTCTTCACAGGAGGCCTATTTAGCTAATACTAACAAAACTTTTTTCCCATTTTAGTTAACATGGGTTCAAGTTTGTTTTAGCTGCTTTGATTATAATTCACTCTGGCTTTTTTTCAACCTTTGCCCTTTGCCTTGTGATCTCTGTTTTCCTTCCATTTGTAGTTTCCTATGTTTCGTTCAAGCAGATTCCTTCCATCCACTACAAGAATGGGTAGTCAAATCAATTGTTGATTGAAATCCTGGCTCCCTGGGTGTTTCCCTATGTTGCCTTTAGTAGTGCCAGGATTCAAGATACATTTGTTTTTCTTTCTTGCCATTACACAAATACTGCTCCCCAGTAGGACTTTGAAGTTGGTATTGTATTCATTAATAAGATTTTAAATCTTTTCAAGACGGTCCCTCCTAGCCCTTCTCCACCAGCAGGACGTGTAGCCCATTGCATATGAATTGGTTCCGGGAGTGGGGCCAGGGAGCATGGGAGTGGGGCTGGGCCAGGAAGCAGAAATAGCTGCTTCCGTAAGTGTAGGAGAAGAGGTTTCTGGGTTCTAGCTTGTGAGGGTTGAGGAGGGAAGAAGTGTGTCCATCTGCACTGAGCATGGGTGGATCAACTTCTCGAGGAGCTGCCAGCAGTAACAGGGAGTGGGGTCTGCTAGGACCCTAAGAGGTTCACAATTTGTGAACCAGCTGTGATTTCAAAAGCTAATTTGACTGAACTGGGACGAACTGTCTCCAGCACAGTTTTGGCTACCCACAACTTCTGTTGGCTTAGTCCCGTATTTCTGATGCCAATGCATTGCCTAATGATGTCAGCGGGTGTTTTGGGTTTGCAAGGAATGCAGGAATGGGATCTCTGAAAAACACAATCTGTATGTAGAAATGTCCTAAAACAGAAAGATGTTTTGCAGAAACTTGTATTGAACATTTGAGCAAGAAAACTGAGTTTCTTCCACTCCCTTGGCTATATTTTTTTTATGAATTATCCTTGCAGGTAGCTCACATTCTTCCAGGCTGTCTTCAAATGCTTTGTGAAATGCTTCTGAGGGGAAATAACTCAGGAGAATCTTTTTGACCAAGACAGCATTCACCAATTGCCTGGATACCACTGAAGTTTGTGAGACTTCAGAAGTTTAAGTACTCTTCTGAATTATGCCTTGGTAAATCAGCATAGCTATTCCAGTAGATCTTTTGTGAAGATGATAATGTCTCTCAAGTGTTAAAGATTCTAGCCTTACTGGATTTTTGTCCTAGAATTCAACAGTATGCTGTTGTGTCTATGCAGGTCTTTGCCAGGCTTGATGCTTTCATCAGTTGAGTGGAGTCACCACACTTACTTTTTCCTACCATAGCCAGTAGTACTGCTGCCTTTAACATATTTTCTCATTCTTGACAATTATTTTGGAATGTCTTTATGTTTTCTTGTTTTTACTCAATGGCATGTGAGGTCTGAGACAGGAGCTGGGTTCTTTGTAGTAGATGTGTCAAACATGGTATGAAGCAATGCCTTTGTCAATGGGTTTGTAGTGGGCTCTTTGGTGGGGCTCACAATCCACAAGTGCGTTCTATGCCCTTGTGCAAAAAGCTGATCACAGTTTGAGCCAGACAATAAGTATTCACTTTTCTAATGCAATGCTCTGAGTATTCAGGGTTTCTTTACTAAGTGTCTGATGTGCTCAATAAATTCACCAGGTTCATCAGGCAGGTTCATAAGCAGGTTCATTCATCAGGTTCATAAGCATCCCTAGGTTGCTTCAGGATGAAAGCTCCTGAAATGTATCAGCTCATTGGATGTTAGTTTTTATACTCAAGATGAGCTGGACACCAGAGAGTTCTTGCTAACAGTGCGTAGAATCAATGTCCATGTAGCCTTCAGCCTCTGATGTGTATTGGCTTTTGTCAGACTGTGACAACCCCAACTGTGTTGGGGTTTTATTACCTTCTCAGAGAGAAATGTCATTGGCCTTTCCTGACCTTGTCCTGTGGTCACACATGAAATTTTGAAAGGTCTTTTGAAATGACTTGGCTTCTCCCTTGGTACGATAATATTGCAGAGTACTACTTCCTGGATTTTCCTGCTAGAACATAACAGTTCTCACAGTGGTAAAGTTTTAAATAGAGTTTGAAATTCTTGGCATCAGGATAGAGGTTTTAGCTTGCAATGTATTAGTCAGTGTGACTTGTTAAACCCCTAAAAGAGTGGCTTGTGCAAGAAACTGCATATTCCCTAGTAAATCATAGAACTGTAGGAATGGGAGGGAGTTCAGGCAACTGGTCCATCTTTTTTTTTTTTGGTGGTGCGTCCAAGGACTATTTTTGACAGTGATTTGTCTGATGTTTCCATAATGGACTCCAGTGATGAGGATTCCAAGACCAGCCTTGGTGAGCTGTTCCAGTGTATGGCTGTTTTTGTTAGTTATTTTGTCCTAATAGCTAACAAATCTTTTGCCACACGGTAAGCAGAACTATTCTTCTAACCTTGCTGGACATGAAGAATGGTTGATCACTGTCATATTTATAACAGCATCTTGCATATTTGAAGACTTATGTCTTCCCTCAGTCTCTTTCCTAGACTAAACAAACCCAAATCTTTCAGCTTTTCTTTCTAGTTCATATATTTCAACCTGGTTGGTTTTTTTTCTGTTGTTGTTGTTGCTCTTCTCTGGACTCTTCAGATTGTCTTCATAAATCTTTAAGCATATCGTGCAAAACTGGACTGTATTTGTGATTTGAGGCATCACTAGTGACAAGAGGTGGACTAATTACCTCTCATAAAATGCCATATTTGCAAGAGAATCATAGGTCTCACTCAGTTTGTACGTGATTCTATCTAAGATCTTTCTGCAGTTCTGTAGCTAACTTGCTTTTCTTTGCTTTATAATTGTGCATTTGATTTTCTTGCTGAGGTGTGAAACTTATCTTTTTATTTCATCCCACTGATCAGTCAGTGATTAATTGACAACTCTTTGAACCTGTCCTATGTAGGTTTGTCTACCTTCAGAGCCAGATGCCCTACAAATTTGAAATGTACCTTAATATTCCATCATTCTACTTCTAAGTGGGCCTTAGTCAATCTTTTCAAAACAAAGTAATAACAATACAGTTTTAATCCAAGAATCATATAGTAATGTCTTTTGCAGAACTTACTTTCATCAGTAAACCAGTAGAAGAGATGGGGGCATGTTGTGCAGCACGCGTCACAATCTTACTAAACTTGAGATTCCATCTTCTGTTTCTACCTTAACCTGTGGGCCATAAGCATAGAACAAAATAGGATGGTCTGACATTCTCATTTATTTTTCACCTCCAATTAGGAAGGTTGGCCAGAACACTACCTGTGTCCCTGGTTCCCCCACCCCTTCCCTAGAGCCTGTAGTCACTTCTGGTCGGTCTGGTCTGAGTCACACCTGGCAGTTTTATTAGTGCTCTCGAACAGCATTGGGCAATGGCTGGATCACTGGCTGAAGCTTGGCAGTATGTCTTTAATGTCATGGATTTGGGCTTCTGGCAGGCAGGCAGCTAACACCCTAGGAAGTTGGGTTGACGGTGGATGTCTCTGTTCATCTCAGAAAGAATTGTAACAGCAGAAAAATAATCTTGCCATGACAGTCATCAACAAAGCAGGCAAAAAAAGAAAACATGGCAATTTACCTAGAGTCTCTCTATGCAGTAACAGGTTTCCCAACACTGAGATGGTCCCCCTTCAGTTCCCAAATTATTTAAGAGCAATAAACATACTCATCAGCTGACTTGTCCTCCAACCGTTTTGAGAAATTTTTTGAAGGGCTGCTTTATTTTCCCCCTTCATTCCTGTCAAATGCTCAAATATCCAACTGAAGTCACATTACTTATATAGAAACTAATAGTAGAGCTGCTTGTACAAGTAGTTCAGGATCTGGTCACAAATATGCACTAAGCTGCTGGTGTTCCTGGGGTGAAATTCACCTTGGACAGAGACAAGAATTGCACCTTGTTAGCTCAAAAAAAGGTAACTATCCTCCTTGTATTTTAGCCAATCCAGCTATACAGTGAAATGGAAAGGCAGAAGAGGGGTCTCGAGTGTTGGCCTGATAGCTCAGTGGCTATTTATAGCAAAAGGAAATAATCGTAAAATAAGATGAAAAATACCTATTTTATTCTTAATTAAGATATCCTAAAGTGAATCATGGTATGTGAACCAATAAATAATGGAGAAAAGTGTTTAAAAAGGAAGATGGAAACATGATATTTTTGCCTCTTCTGGAAGCGTGCTGTGCCAGTTGCAGTAGTAAACATGCCTCCTCTGAATCACTGGCGATGAAAAACAGCCATATACTTGAGCTTAGATGGTTCATATGGGTTTATAACTGCTTTGTATCTTTTGAGCATTCAGGAAAATCCAGCCCACAGATTTTTAAACTATGATTCCGGCTACAGAAGCACAACACATTCTTTTCTGTTTTTAATAAGTGTCTCTCTTTGTGCAACAAATCCTCCTAAAAAATGGTACCAGCAGTGTTAACCAATGGGTAGCAACTAGAGGCTTGGGGGAGAGGAATTGCTTTGCCTGGATAGAGACTAAGCGATTTGTACACCCAAATTTCCATTGTTTTTAATGGGAATTTGGCTTTACAAATCTTAGCCATCATGTGTATTCAGTCTCTAACAACTGGAGGTCTCTAAGCATGCATTCCTATCTTGCTGGATCAAATCCAGCCAGGGGAAGGCAGGTATATTGTGGTGCACATCCTCTGAGACCGTTCCCTTGTCAGGTGCATTTTGCTGCTTTTCTGACCCAGAGCACCTACCATCTGCTGGCTGCAGCTTACAGCTGAAGGAAGGAGGAACCTGTATCCCACCAGGAGCGCAGAGTTTACTTAATAATCTTAAGAAGGTTTACTATGTTATAATGGGGATTAGGTTTTTTTTTTTTTCATTCTTTCAATGGCTTTTCAGAAGATTAGGAGAGACTTTATGAAAATGCATGACACTTGTGCATTCTACATTTACTCCATACACTCTAGCATACCATATTCTGATTCTTCCATACTAATAACTGAGGGAAATGGAAAAAAATAAATTAAAAAAATCCTTGCATAACCAGAAATTTATTATCTCATTTCAGGAAACGTGAATAAAAACCTGGAAGTTTAAGTATATAACAAGGGGATACTAATTTAATTTCTAAAGACCTATATGGTTATTGAGAATGCTGTAATTTAGGATTATTTACAAGAGGACCAAGTATTACTGTTACTTTATTGTATTCAGTCATCAGTGGCTTATAAGTAAAGAATGTAACTTGTTAAGGTGGTTTCAGGTGAAAGGAAAATTTTTTTGTAATAATGTTTGCATTTTTACTAACTTTTCAAGTGACTGTCTAATTTATACAGAAGAGAACTAGCTGTACAGGGACAGCATTTGATCCTACATATGATGATGAAAAAATTGCAAAGGAGTAGATTCCTGAGCAGAACTCCAGTGGTGGTGCAGTTAAACATGTATTCAGTGTAAGTTTGCCAAAGTGGAAGGTGTCAGAGAAATGAGAAAGTCAGAAACCTTGATGAAAGCATCAAGACAATGGGACACATAATTCTGACACAGGAATTTTTACGGGTTGCATGGGATTGGCTGTACTCCAGAAAGAGTTCCAGGCCGAAATGTAATTCCATTCTATATCTTCCTTCATGTTAGAAACCCGAGTAGCAAGTGGTTATTACACTGAACTATATTACGTGCGCTATTTAAGCACACTGAGTACAGTACATGATTACAACTCTATTTTTAAGTACACTTCTCTTTAATGTGTTTTTACTTAGAAAGACTCTGTAGGTTAATGTTGGACTCAACCTGTACACACAGTGCATGTGATTCTAGAGGGAAGTCGTATTATCTGCCACTGCTGAGCATAATGAAGAGGGGAAGTGCTCTCCAAACTGTATGAAAAGAATGTATAAGCAGGCATGATATTTTTGCTTTCCTGCCCATTGCAGCTGCTGCTCTCATCCTAAGAAAATAAGTGCTCTGTGCAGGGAAGGTGATGGCTGAAATTCTCCACCTGTTCCCATAGATATGCAGCTTTCTGGCAGCATAATACAATTTTTGTTCAGGCAATTGAACCACCAGAGCTAGTGGGCTAGATTAATAGGAGGAATTATGTTTAAATGCTTCTTAGAGCTCAAGGATGTGTCTAGGTGACACCGGCATTCCCTGCCTTCCCATCTACCTTCTCTTCCCCTATGCCAATTCTTTCTGGGCTAGTTTCTGCTAGTGACATTCCCAGAGGACCCACAAGTCTGTTTCTGAGATTGTGCCACCTGCCTGAGTCCTGACCACATTAATCCCTGGATCTGTAGTCCACAGTTTAAGACTGAGAGAAAGGTGTTCTCATCCCCTTTCTTTCCTGTTTCACTTCTTGTTACCACAAGAAGCGTGTGCATGTAGAGAATATGTACAATTTCGTGACAAAATATCCTGTTTTGTGGTGTTAATCAACCATTCATTAAGGTTCTTACCTTTCAGACACGAGATTTTGATTCAGATCTTTTGCCTGTTTTGGTGAATGAAAAAATCTTTTACCCAGGAGAATGCTAGCCAGGGTTGTGTTTTTTTTTGTACTTGGCACCCTCTTACTGATGTTCCCGCTGTATTTTTCCTATGCAGTATTCAGAGGGTAAGAAAAATAATGACTTCTACAAAATCTGTTTTAGGACATTTACTACAGAGGAAGAAGAAGTAGGTCTCTATCTATTGAGACTAATAGTCCCCTAGAAAGTGGAATAGGCTTTTTTTTAAAAAAGGAAGAAAATAAAAAGGGGGTGTGTGTATGGGGAGCAGGCAGGGCAGTGGGAACCTGCTGTGGCAGCTTGGTGGCTGACATTCTGCTGGAAGATATATGTTAAAATCTCTCGGCAGAGGAAGAACAGGAAACAGGCTGGGACTGATGAATGTCCTGACATTTGGGTTAGAGTACAGTATCCAAGTCACTTTGTGTGTGTGTGCATGCCTACGTGTGTGTGATTTTTATATTGCACTTGTCTTTGTGTTTCCTACTGGCTAGCTTAAGCAGCTTCCTGCTTAGTTTGCTGCTCTCTGCATATCCCATTTCAGTGTGCCTGAGGCCTCTGATTGATTTATGTGTTGCTGCCAGCTTGAGACAGCTAATGTGGTTATCACCTCTAGCTGTTTACCCCACCCTTGAAGTGCTAAACAACTCCAGTGGTTCA
>NW_010246600.1:26054-53634 GCF_000690775.1 Eurypyga helias
TATGAACAGCTCAAATATCAGTGCAGCAGGGTGAGGGGGACACCACATCAGCTGTCTGTGGCTGAGCCATCTCTTCTTTTCCATATGAATTAGTCTCCCCTCACATGGCACAGTCTAGGTACAAGGCAGAGCTTCTGTGACCAGATGCCCTTTTGAATGCAGCTTAGATGCACAAGAATTACACTTCAGAGTGCTGAATGTAGGCCTTCCTTCTGGGGAAGCTCTTTCTGAGTGTACCTGGAAGTGGGCACCTCGGCAGTGTCACTTGGAAAAGAAGCTATCAGAGGCTGGGATCATTTAGCTATGATCACTTATCATTTAGCTACATATGGCTCTGCTTCTGAAACAGGATTTTGGACTCTATAACTCTGACTGGAGAAATGCGTGCTCTTTCATGGTATAGAGCATCTCTGGAACAGGTGTCTCAAATAGGCCAGATGAAGTGTGCCCTGAAATGCCCCATTTCTCTCCATTGCCTGTCAGGAGCCAAGGGGGATGCCTCAATTGCAGACATTACTTACCAGACCCCCAAAGTGAGATGGGATTAATCTCTCCTGTGGAACTGGAACTGAGCTACGCAGAGGCTTATCTGGAGATTCAGTGGGTCAAAATTTGGATTTAGGCCCTTCTATCCAGGCACAGTTCCTTTGCATATCCATACCTTCCCACTTTGCACCTTTGAGGAAGGCATAGTGTTTCCAAGTGCTGGGATTACTTGCAGCAGCAAGGGTTTGTCTTCCTGGTGTGTCTCAGCAGAGGTGGAGGAGAGCAAGCTCCCCCTGCTCTGTGGCAGGAGAGAGGTGTAGGATCTGTCCTGGGTGTTTGCATCTGCTGAGCCTCTGTTGCCTCCTTTTGCTTGGACCCATATGATGAAGCACATCATCATGAGGGACATGGCCACTGAACATGGATGTGTGCTCCCCCTTTCACCTCTATGTTTCAAGTACTGCACAATGTTAGTGCACTCTGGTCTCCTGACTGAGCATCGTACCGTGTCTGTTCCTGTTGCAGCTTCCTCCAGCTCATACAGGAAAAAAAAGATGGTTCTTCTTAGGCACCTAAGTAACAGATTTCTCGAAGTGCTCACCTACTCCCCAGTGGTGTGTGTGGTGTGTGTGGGTTTTTTTTGGGTTTTTTTTTGTAGTGTGTATCTAGGGTCACTTGCCTTTGGGTTCTCAGCTTAGCATTATGATTTGGACAGAAGGGAAACTTTTGGGTAGAGATGTCAACAGTATCAATTGCTCTGTGTTTCTGGGAAGTGTCTAGTTGATATAAACTGTGGAAAAAAAAGTCTGTTGTGAAAAGTTATTTTAAATTAGAGAGCTTACATAGCTGGGGGGAAACTCGTTTCCTTTTTCTGTCCAGGTTAGAACTACAGACATAGACACATATAAATAGGGTTTTTTCCTTGAAATTTGTATCTAGTTGTTTTCAATTTCCATCTCTTTTTCTTGTTTGCAGTCCTCATGATTGTATAACAGCTCTCAAGAGGAAGCTGCTAACAAGCCCATCTGATATTCTGTGCCAGTTTTTTAGGAGAGGCATGATGGATTAGACTGAGGTCCACCCTCTTTGAGGTATATTATATGAGTAACATCATAAAATATGGTTCAGTCAGAATGATAGCCTACTTAACCTCTTGGCACTCTTTTTTCATTAATTTCTTCTTGGATAAGTTATTATGTTTTGTCTGTCGCAGAACGGGGCTGAAAACTCCTCTGGGCATGGAATGTGTCATTCATTTAAAAAACATCAAGGAACACTGTTCATGTTTAATTAATGCAAGTGCTAAACTGTTTTCAGTCACATCTAACAAACATGTTTTCTGGGACTGGTTGCTCCCTGACCTCAAGTAAGGGCAAGTTAGGCTAAGCCTTGAAATGCTGCATCAAGCTGTCATCTCAAATAGAAGTGAGCTCACTCATCCTCACGTGAACTATTATATAGACAAACTGTTGGAAGCAGGGTATATTAACTGCCCACCAGAAAGGACTTTGCAGTATGCTGATTTATGATGAGTAAATTCTAGAGTAATCCTATTGATGATGTTTAAAAACATCTGTTCACAATGTTGCAGTAGCTAAGCTAGCAATATTGTGTAGTAGATGAAAGCCACCTGTTGATGAAGTCTTTTAAAAATATATATAAATATTTCTGTCAGTGCTGTTGCATCAGTTCTTTTTCAGGCTATCCATTATGGCATGACACATTCATTTGGAAAGGGTCAGAATATTTATAGGCCTAGTTCCAGCAGAATGTGAGCATGTGATCAATTCTCTTGCTTTCAGTTGCTCAAAAAGCCAGTTTGGTGCAACGTTTTGAAGTGAATGCTGTTGCTAAGGTCACTTTAATGACAGAGATAAAAAAGTCTAAGTAGAATTTTTTTCAGGATAAGGTGCATGTAGAAAGCAAGGTTTAAGCTGTGTCTATTTGAGAGATCAGTCTGAAAGATTAAGGACAGAAAACACCACGATACCTAGTGTCTTGATAGGGGTAGGATTTGCTGGGTTTTGATGTATTCCAAATAAATTACATTCTGAGCAATGAATTTTAGGACATCCACAATCACTTCATAAGGCTGATGCATTTCAGTTTTAAACTGACTAAGTCAGAGGGCACATCCACTTCACTTGACCTACCATTCACCCTGATCTCATCGTCACTCTATATTAACAGTTGACTAACATACTGACACTTATATAAAGATGCAGACCCCACTTAAAAATTCCTACAGTCATGTTTCTAAGACTTGAGAGTCTTATTTGTTTCTAAGTAACATCTGTTGGGAAAACTGTATCTGGCAGTAGATTTGTTTTGACATGTGAGACCAAACTTTCCCGTGTTTTCCTCTTTCTCTTCTTCCTTCCTGCCTGTCTTTCCTGTTTCTCCACTGAGCCACCTTGCAGTCATTGCTGATGCTCATCGCTGTCCTTTCTTCCTACCGGTGACAGTGGGAGCAGCCAGCAGGACTTGGATTGAAAAGTACCAAATGAAGCTTTATACGTGCCAGAAATGTCTACCCGTGTTAGTGACAGCCAATAGCTTACCATATATTGTACCACGATCTTTTGAAAGAGGACTTGTAAGTGAGAATGACTGCAAAACCAGTTGTCTTTTGTTGCCCTTAATGTAGAACCATTAAGAGTTTTAAAATTTCAGCTTAACTTTTGAGTTTGAAGAAAGCTTTCTTTGTAAATTTCCTGGCCTAGAGTGCTCTTGCTTCATGCTCTTGCCACGGTACTCTGTTGGTTTGTCCTGGTTCGAAGGAATAAATCCTGTTTTAAATTTCCTTGGTTTCTTATAACAAAGGGCTCTGGAGGAAAGAAAATCTTTTAATCCTCCCAGCAATAACCTGACATGACCTTCTAAACACATTATTAACTCAAATATTAGCAATATTTTGTAGCTGTCCTAAGAAGAGCTTACAATAGAGATGGACCAAATATTTAGAAGAATAATTATACTTGGATCTGAGGAAATTAGTATCCACAGTGCAATTACATGTGTAAAAAGGGCTAAATGTTAAAAACTATTTGAAAAGCTGTGCAGTGGGGTATTGTTCAGTAGCACTGGCAGAGCACAGCCAGTTTTCTGCATGCTCTTTCTAGGCTTGTGATTTTCTGACTGCCTTAGCACAAATTACTTGCCTTCTCTGTGTTCTTTAGTTACTCCAATCTGTTTTGCCTTTCCTTTGTAAGTGCTAAGCTTTTAGAAGATGTTCAGAGCTTTTTTTTTTTTAATATGCTCAATATGAGATATTTCTTAAAATTTTCAGGAGGAGACAGCTTTCTGCGAATCTGGTCTCTTTGCTATGTCAGTAGGCTGCCAACAATTTCATACAACTTAAATGTCAAATAGGTGTTTTGTAGAAATTGAATACTGTTGCATTAATATAAGTACGTTAACCTAACCAATTTGTAAATAAACTTAGGGCACTAAAACATCACAAAGGTAAAAAAATTAGCTCTTCAGATCTGTACTCTGACTGGGGGCAGAGAGATATACCATAACATGGATGCATAGTAAAGAAATTCAGAGAAGAAAATAAATTCAGGCTTGCTTTGGGTTAAACTATTTAACTTGTGTTAAAATACCTAATTTAAGAGATAAAATAGGGGTTAGGATCTAGAAGTTTGTTTGTGACTTTTAAACACCTCAGGTGTGCATTTTGTTATGCAGTGCATTCTCTCATAAAATTATTTGACAAATCCTGCAGATTTTAGTTAATCATTCTCCATTATGAATTCCCATTAGGTATCTGATGTAAACCTAGTGAAGTCAGTGAGAGTTGGAGTCCTTCAATTTCATCAAGCACAAACTGCAAAATAACAGCTAGACCCACAAAGAGGCCTGGGGGAAATGATGCCCCAAAGTGGGATGAACACAGGTACCCCATGCTCCTGTGTGCCAGCAGGTTGCCTCAGAGCTGGTAATAACCATGTTTTCTCCCTGGACAGGAAATTACTTCAACAGCGGAGTTCCCACTCTTGAAATTCAGGTTAGAACTCAGATGAGCTATCCCATGTAGAGTATATGCTTGGTACCAAGTCTTCCTCCTGGTTGTGAGAACATTTTTTGGGTGAAGAAGTATGGTATAGAGAGGTATCATGGGAAGAGAAGGTTAGCAGGAGCAGTCAGCTGTGAAGTCCCTGTGTCCCTTGCCAGTCTGTTCTCTCATGGCAGAAGAGAACTGCTGGCAGTGTGGGGGCTGGAGCAGCAGCTCCACTGGTTGTACCACTGGCTCTGACATAGCATGGCCCTGTTGTGGCTGGCGTTTGCAGCTGGGATCAGCAGTAGTCTTGCTGCCTGACCAGATCAGAGTGGCTTCTGCTCCTTCAGCCTTGGCATGGATTTATTCTTTTGCAGGAAAATCCTGAATGCTGATTGGTATCTAAATCTCACATTTTTGGAAGCTTGTACAGATGTGTCATCTACCCACCAAAATGGCTGAAGCCTTCTTCAGTGCCTGGCTGGCAATGAGTGTGCTCTCCTCTCTCCTGCACGAGATTGAAATACCCGCTCCATCATTGGTTTTCAGCCGCAGCAGGTAAAGTCATTGTAACTCATGTTGTTGGAGAGCGCCTTACCTAACATATGGAGAGGTCACGTAGAGGGAAGTGTGGCAGGGATGCATCTCTGTCCCACTGACACTGACCTTTGCAAGATAGACTTCTGGGGTCTTATCCTCCTGATAATCCCCCCCTTAGCCCTAGTAGCTACTTAGTGCACAGGCCTCACAGTTGCTACTGCAGGTAGGAGACTGTGATAACCATCAGGTATGTGCTTGATACAGTCCTATTTAATTAAAATATTATTCCATTTGTCTTAATTTTTCTAAACACCCTTAAGTGTTTCATCATTCAGTTCTTCCAGCAGCCAGCATTTTGCCCAAAAAGCTTTCTGCTTTTCTTTAAGGGCTGTATGCTCTCTTCACTAGCCTCTGTGGACCCATCTCTGGACTGTCTTCTGGTGCTCCTGCATGCTTCTGGCTTCTGACAAGGAGTAGTTGTTGTAACAAGTGAAGTCCAGCTTTCTCTTCTGCATTTGACTCTGGGGAAGATCCCTCAGGCTGCACAGCCCAGCTCTTCCTCCAGCCTTGTCATGCTGATTCGTGATTTAGCCTGTAGCTTCTATTGTTATATTTATTGCTAAACAAAAGAAGTATTTTCTTGCTCTCTTGCTTCAGCTGAGTGGAGTATAGTTACATCCACCAGCTTCCATGAGCTTTGTGGCTGCCAGCTGATCAGAAGGCTTGCTTGCTGAGCACACCTCATCTCCAGCAAGGCAGTATGCAAGGAGCTCGATGGCCTTCCAAATTCAGTAATTTTCCCCAAGGTCGCATGGATCTTATGTTATCCATGTCTTCTAATGGGCTGCATATTCCTCACTGATTTAGTGTTTGACTTGTGATGAATTTGGATGAGTCAAATCGCTGTAACAGTGACACTACATATATGTATGCGGTAAATGTGAAGAAAAACAGATGTCTATAAAAAGTCACTGATTTGGAATGATGAACAGTATTATGATTAATCTTAGGTGTATAGCTAATATGTAGTATCTCTACAGGATGGGGTAGAAATTCGCTTGTTTCACGCCTACATGGCTCACCTTAATATTTGGATTCCTATTTAAACTCAGCCCAAAATACTCTAGAGTTAAGTATAGGACTCTTTATTTGAAGAGTAATGGTACAATCACTACTGTGTTTTAAAACTTCTAGTACAGTCTCACAACCTTAAAATTTATTTCAACATTAAATTTTTCTGGCAATATCTGCACTGTGCTCATATGTAAAAGGAAACAAATAGTAGCCGCTGAGTAAGTGTCATCTAGAAATGTGGAAAGAGAGTGTAGCAGTTGTTCCCCAATAAATTTCTTCCAATACAGTGTAAATCTATTTGGTGCTGTTCTTATAAGGTGTCTCAGACCAAAGCTGAAACCTTTGAACACTAGATTAAGGACAGAATCCTAATACAGATTTAAACAGACCTCTGCAGCACAGAGTTTCAAAAGTCCTGAGATCAGAAGGAAAAAAATTTTGCAAATAAGTATCGGCCAAGTCCTATTCCTGTAAAACTGGAGGTTAAATAATGAAAGAGCAGTGGCAGAAACTAATAGCTGAACAAAGAAAAATGAAGGGTCTGACCCTATGAACTAGCTTTAAGGTCATGAACAGGATCTTGCAAAATCAACACAAATTCATTACTGGAAGAAGCAAGAATAAAGTCTTGAACACAGGGCATGTGTGATGAGTCAAATCTGGTCAAATGGTGTATACGTGCAAAATTTTGAATAAACTGGAGTCTGCTTATCAAACTAATGAACAGTGAAGGGAGAATTTCCATAATGAAGCCTGTAATTTCCTGGAGAGACTCCTCTAGATTGCTAACTATGATTTGGAAAAATCACAAGTCAAAAGAATCGCTTTTCTCTCAGGACTCTGCCCAGTAACAGGATTTTGGGAGATGGACAGTCTGCATTGCAGACATTGTTTTGGTGATTTACCTGTTTTGGTATCAGGATTGAGGAACTCTGTAGAACCCTCTTAAGACCTTGTCCTCTGGTTTAAATAAAGACTATAGAATGTTCTAAATGCAGCAACAAATACCTGCTTTTTTCAGAAGAACATAAGATGTGGGTTGGTAAATGGATACGGAGCGTAGGTGTTAGATATATTTCATTTTTTTGTACTAGTTTTTGAAAGATGTTATTTCTCAGAATAATGCGAGAAGGCTTGGAACACTGATTTATTCCTATTGGAAGATCGTTCTGCAAATTACTTCAAATTGCAGTAATTTAGAAATCCTGAGGTTCTTTCTATATTTGGATTTGTACATTCAGCAAGCTTTTAGTACAAATATATGAATCTTTGCTCATTACTTTAATTCATGAATAGAACTTTAACCGAGCTGAGTACATGAATGTACCTTACAGCATTCAGGCTTTGTGAGACATTTCTGCTAAATCAGCTTATGAATTTCCTTTTGATGAGCTTAATTGTTGACAGATTTTTCAAAAGCCAACAACAGCTTGCTTTGCTAGCTAGTATTCACATGAACTGGTTAGTCTTGTGAAGTCCTTTATTCAATTTGCATAATATTTTCCTTCTACTGTAAGATGAAGTGAAATCCTTTGTAGTGAACCTAACAATGTTAGACATTGTAAAGACATCAATCCAATAAACTTTAAAAAAACAGAAAAATCACCCTCCCTGCTTGCCCTTCCAGATTTCAGAATATGCAAAGTTAGAAAAAATAGATTTACTCCCCCTGGCGCTCCCCCCCTCCCCCCGAAGGCCCTTAGGAAAAGGTCCTAAATAATGAGATGTGATCTCTTACTCAGTGAAGATATTTGGCTGGCTTCTTCAGCAGAGCTGTAACTAGGCTTTTCATTTGAGATCCCTCAAGTCAGAATGCAAATGTTTATATGTTCATTAAATCAACCAAAAAAACCCAAGCCATTTTGTCCTTTCATGTGAAACAGACAAGTTCTGCATCTTATCTGCCCAGAAAATTTTGTTGTTGATAGTAATATTTTAGAATTTCTATCTTTCCTGGGAGTATAGGTTAGAAGAGGATGAAATTTAAGCAGTGGGATCTCTACCCATAGTGGTGGTTCTGGATATGTGGGTGAAGCATGTGGCAGCCTCAAAAATAACTGACCCTGTTTTCCTCTGAACGTTTCTGAAGAATCCTGGTCTGTTAATAATACCTTTAAAAGTAATAAATACCGGAATCTGTGGATTCTAGCCAAATGAGGCCACATCCTACCATTCTTGCTTTGTATTACTGGAGTAAATTTCCCATTTGCTCATGATAGGATGAGGACTAAGGACTGCATAAGGGTGGCAGGGTGGGAATTGGTTTGTCACCTCTGAGAGTGCATTTGCAAACTGCTGGAACCACAAATGGGCTCAGTGTTTAGCAAGATGGTGGATGCCAGCATGAAGCTTGGAAGTGCCAATTTTAATTAAAAACTGCATTTTCAAATCAAGTTCTTAGTTAACAATGGGTGGGAAATTCTTCCCACCATGTAAGCTTTCTGAATGTTGTATTGACTGGCAAGATGGGCGCAGCTTCTCCTTCCACAAAACTGTTGCTACCATCATCTTCCCCTTCACCTCCCCCCACTAGAAGAAAAAGACTACATTGTTTCTGGAATCTCTCCTTGTTAATGTCCTGCATTTAGCCCAGAAAGACAGATTTTATTTTGTTCTCCCCATCCCCCTTCCTTCATTGTTAACAATGGAGAGAAAACATGAGATTAGCATGGCTCTTGACATGGCTCAGTTGTTTGCCATTTGGAAAATACCTATTCTTCAGTTGTATAATTGGGAGAAAAAAAAAGGTATCTAAAGGTTCAGTCATTTTCTGTTTATTCCAAAGACAGGGAGAACAGAGTAGTAGGGGAGAGATGGGGGAAGCCAACAACAAAAAACAAATTAGTTTAACAACCAGCATGTTCCCCTCACTTTAAGGAACACAGTAAACATTTCAAAAGCGCATGCCAGCTCATTATCTAACTCAGTCTTCATTGACTTCATGAAAAACAGCAGCAGTTAAGCAATGTTTGCCAAAAGCAAATTTGGGTACATACATTGCTAAGAAAATGTGACATCCGCTCTGTACAGGTTCTTTAATCTGCCACACAGGGGCAAATCAACATTTCATCATTATTGTTTCTCTCTGTTGTTTAGCCCTTGCATGATTGCTCTTCTAGTCTGTTTTGATCATTGTTTATCCAAAACTGTGGTATGAGGTATGATTTGATTTGTTAGCCAGAACCAAACCAAGCATTTAAAGAAGTGGAGATAATTTACTGAAATGTAACTGTGAATAAAATACCTATTTGCAAATATCTTCTTTACAAAGTGTTGTTTAAAAAAGAATCTTAAATGGTTGTAGGCTATTTATAAATCTCTTCTTTATGTAAGTTTTAAGATGTAATTTGTCATTAATTTAATGTAATTTTTTTAATGAACATTTATTTCTAGTTTATGATTAATTTATGTAGCTTTCTTTTTGAGTCAATTTGGTCTGACATTTGCAGTTTACAGTTATGTCCTTGAAATTACTATGACAAAGCATTGTATAGTCAAATATCGTTATTCAGTGAGATAACAAATAATACAGTGGATTCCAGGAGTTGTTCCTTATAGATGTTACATATTCTTTGGGAAACTCTTATCTCTGTATGTCAAAAACATATAAATAAATCCACAAGTATTTTGAATCCTATTGAACTTGGTTTCCTTTGGGAGTAACTCTTCACTCAAGAGAAACACAAGAATCTGTTGAACAATTGTTTTGTTAAAGAACAGTTCCCTTTGGAAACCATGCAGTCTTTTTCCCATAGCCTTCGTGTTGTCTGGTGTGTACGTTTATGTCATGTGGGAGATGATTTCTCTCATCTTAAGTCTCTCCCTTCAAAATTAACAGGCCATTTTAATAAGCTTTATTTCACTTTGCAATCTACATACTATTCTGCCATGTGTTTAAAAAATCAGAGTTGCTGTGCAGTTCTGATCATTAGTTATTCTGTTTCACATACAATACATCATACTCTTACTTTGTGAGTGAAGGGTGTTGAAAAAAGGCTTTTTAACTTGGTGTTTTACATATACAATTTCTGATTTTTTTTTTAAACACTTTGATTCAAATTTCTTATTGAAATGGGGAATTCTGTTGGTAGAAAACAATACCACTTTCTTATGGGTTTTGAAACATTTATCTCATTTTCCTTTGGGGAAAGATAAAACAGCTGGTGAAATTAGGATTTCAAAATGGAAAAAAAAATGCTTAAATAAACATACTTTTAACATTTTATCAAAAGCTGGAAAATGCTGGTAAAATTTAAAACTACTTATCTTTCCTAATTCTCCCCTTCTTAAAACATTCCCTTTGTTATTGTTGAAATTATAAATCCTCACGAGGACCAGGTGACAGAATGCAGGTTTTCTTTTTGTCTTTTTTCTTTTTTTTAGGTAGTTATGTCCAAACCAGAGTATATCAATATGTTCCAATATTTATTTCAGGCTTTTCTTTGTTGTTAAGCAAAGATTGCTTCACTCCTGTGGCGTGGTTACTTCAGTCGACGCAGTATGATCTGGAAAGTACACTGACATGGAAAATCAAAGTGTTACACTTTGAGAGCAGTTTTTAAACAACAGTAGAAAACACATTGGCATTGTCAGTTGTAATAACTGAACCTTAGCAGTTAGTGCTGATCAGAGAAATTTTGGAGGAAGAACATGAAGTGAATAATACATATTGTACCAAAGGTTCTAACACCTTGTAGCAGCCAGGAGAAGATATTTTGAAGAAGTGTAAGAAGCAGGGCAAGTATAGAGTGATTCTTCTTGCTTGTATACTTTCCCAGCTTCTGACAGCAGTTTTGGGACTCCCTGTGCTGAAGTTGCATCTTAACCATTGTTTTTATGAACCACTGAGTGCGGAAACAACAATAGGAACAATGGATCACTGTTCAGCATCAGTGGCAACTGCACTTAGAAATAAGTAACACTGCCACTTCAAAACACTTGACATGGACAACAGAAACAGAAAAGCCAGGAAATTATGGCAGTACTAAAGCCACACCCATGGCTAGAGGCAACAGCTCACAGCTCCTCCAAGCTGTGAACTCCTTAGAAGCTGAGAATCCCTACCACGTGGAGAGGTAGGAGCCAAACTCATTATATAATGCAGCAACTGCTGCCCCTGTGGGATCTTAATGGGACATGGTGGCTTGTTCTTCAACGTAGGGGTTCCTGCCTGTGTGTTCAGGTGAGAGTTGGGTGACCTTGCCTCATACCAGTGATGCCACCAGTCAGCTGATCTCTGGTGGTGAAGACAGACTTCCACATTCTCTCAGAGCTACTGTCTCTTTCTCTAGTTCCTGTTCATGCATCTGTCCCATGTAGGGTGTAAGCAATCTCACGTCATTTCCTCTAGCAGCCCTCTTTGGGGGCTGTCAGCAGGGCTCCCCAATAAGTAGCTCTACAATAGTCTTCCTGCACAATGCTTGACCTAGTATGTGATCAGCTGTGTGTTTCTTTCCACAGCAAAGCATTTGGAAAATGACACAGCATGAAGAAAATGGGAATTAAAAATCTGGCTCCAAGTTTCGTTATGAATCTGTCTGCTCCTCCGCATGTATCTGTAGGAAGGGACAGGTGGGCTGCTTGCTGTGCAAGCCCCTGTTCAGCGAGCCTCAGTGTTAGCCAGCCTCTTGATTCTGCATGAGGTAGTGAATCCTGCTGAGTTCCTGTGAGTTTTCTGCGTGCAGCACTTCTCGCTGCAAAGTGGCAACACGCTGGGACACAACATCCTGGTCCTGTGCTGGCATGAGCACTGCACAGAACAGGAGGGCAGTTGTGACGGATAGGAACTGAGCTGTGATGGTGTTGTGGGTAGTTCCTGCTGTGTTTTGGAGACAGCATGTGTATGTTTGAAGTTTGCTTGGGAATGCAGAGTAATACGCCAGCACAGGTTTCTGAACATTTCCTCGCTGCATAAATAGCCCCATTCATTTCAGCAGACGGCTCTGAGTGTAATCCGGCTGCCAGAGTATAGACATCTGCTTATGCACCTCTTCCTTGTTTTACTTAATTTTGCTCTCACAGAAATGTTGCTGAACCAGACAGAAATTTTGCTCGGGTGAGGACTGTGTTAAATCATCAAAAAATTTCAGGAGCTGAGACCAGATAAGAATGGAAATTGTAACAGTGTCCACAGTAATTGCAACTGAAACCAGTTTTTGCACTAAATCACCTGTCTTCTTGACGTTGTGATGTTGTGAATGGCAGACCTTGTTTCCTTTTGCAGTCCTATTATTTTTACTGCATCCATTATCTTTGTCTTTTGGAAAGAGCAAATAAAAACAAAGCTTTGCTTTACATTTTTGCTTGAACATAAACTGGAACATTTTAACAGACTAACTTCAAATGACTGTGTACTTTTGCAGTGGTCAGGGCCAGTACTCAGGGCTGTAGCTACGTGGCTACATACTCCTTGTTAACGATTTAGGGGTCAGTGTTCCCGAAGGTGTGGGAAGTATGGCATTGATGCAAAGCAGTGGGTATGCTGCCCACTTTGCCTGAGAGAACTGCAAGACTGAAAGGACAGAAGTGATGCAGGCCAGTCTTGGTGAAGTGACAGAGCACAATCTGTGAAATTACACTGATGTACACAGATAAGTGAAGAGGCCCCCCTTTGCCCCCCCTGCTAAATTTAGACTGCTAAACTCATTTCTGTAAAGCCAGAGCTGAACCACACACTTCAAATGTGTGGCTGTTGCATTAAACCATTGTGCTACCCAGAGTGCTCAGTCAAATGAGGACAAGTTTGCAGTCAGGTGCAATTTCCTTTTAGAAAATTGATGATGGTGCTTCTGAATTCTGTAATGTGTTGGTTTTAGTCTCTACAAAATACAGCTTGCATTCTGTTATAACTAGTAACAAATCACACATCGGGAACAAAGAGGAATGTAGCTGAGCAATATATTACATTTAACTGCAATCTGGTTCAGATCCCCTGGTTCCTTTCACTTTATACTGTACAACAAATGTACTCCCAGTCTTCTCTTTTATCACTTATTGTAGCATTTAACAAAGGTCATAGTGACCCAGAAGAAGCTTAAGAGGAAAGTGTTGTGGTGGATTTTGGAAATGGAGTTTGACTGTGATGATGTTGGGCATGAAGCCAAACCCAGCTCTCCTGCACATCTTTAATTTGCACTCTTCATTTTTGCTTATACTGACCTGGATTCAATCATGCAGCCATGTCTATGGATGAGGCATAAATCTGGGTTAATTATTACATCTCTCTTCTTTGGATTTTTTCAGAAGAATACTTAAAATTGTTTACTCTTTCTGTGGTTAGATTGTTGAATTAATAACAAAAGTGTAGCCACTTTTGAAAAGAACAGTCTTCCAGTGAATGTCTGAAGATTTAATTCTGTGCACAGTAACCACCATCTTGTCAAATCTGGTGGCAAACATTTTCTTAGCGGGGATTCACCTGCTCATGTCACTGGATTCAACACCTTACTGCCCTTTTTTTGATAGAATCATAAAATCTTTTAGGTTGGAAAAGACCTTTAAAATCCTCAAGTCCATCCATTAACCTAACACTGCCAAGTCCAGCACTAAACCACGTCCTTTATCCACTTGTTTTCTAAATACATCCAGGGATGATGAGTCAACCACATCCATGGGCAGCCTGTTCCAATGCCTGACAACCCTTCCAGTGAATATGTGTTTCCTAATATCCATCTAAACCTCCCCTGGTCTCACTCTTTTCTCTTGTCCTATTGCTTGTTACTTGAGAGACCAACCCCCACCTCTCTGCACCCTCCTTTCAGGGAGCTGTAGAGAGCGATCAGGTCTCCCCTGAGCCTCCTCTTCTCCAGGCTGAACACCCCCAGCTCCCTCAGCCCCTCCTCACAGGACTTGAGCTCTATACCCTTCCCCAGCTCCGTTGCCCTTCTCTGGACATGCTCTAGCCTCTCAGTGTCTTTCATGTAGTGCGGGGCCCAAAACTGAACACAGTATTCAAGGTATGGCCTCAACAGTACTGAGCACAAGGGGTTTGTTAATTTATAATTTTGTCTACTTAAAGGCTGGTTGATTAGACTGGTGGAAAGCACTTTGGGAAGTGGCATAAATGCTGGTATCAACTAATATTCACTTATTAACTTTATAGTATTTCTGTTTAATGTAGTGACCAATTTTTTAACAACTAAAGTGTTTCAAAACCTGTAAAAATTAATTATATGAATCACTAGAATGCCGTTAGGTGTTCTGATGGTATCTTATTTCATGGTTCAGAAATGCCAAAGCTATCCCAATTTCCAAAATTTTCAGGTATTAACTCTTACTCTTCTTATTAAAATTTATTAAGATTTGTTTCAGGGATATTTGTGCTATGATTTATGCCATCTTTGTACCAACAATACAGAGCTTATTCGTAAGGTAGGCATGTATGTATGTAGCCAGATTTATAGCTGCTAGTGTTTCTGGGCACAAAACTCTCAGAAGGTCTGTTTCTAAGAAATTGTTGGAGCTTTGGTGTATCACACAGTTTAAAAAAGTTTTTCAAGCTTTTTTTTTTTTTTTTAAAGGGAAGTATCCATTTCTTACATGTTTGTTTCAAATGCAGAGGTTCTCCTGGCACTGTTAGACACCTTGGTTCTGTGTTTATCAAGCTGTATACGCTCAGATCTTGCTAATTTATGTATTACCATACTCTTGCATTGATTAAGATTCCTCTTTCCTCTGGGCAAAAAGTAACCTGCAGTATCACAGAATCACAGAATGGTTTGGGTTGGAAGGGACCGTAAAGATCATCTTGGTGCAGCCTCCTGGCCATGGTCGGGGCGCCCTCCACTAGAGTACCTGAGAAGTATGTGTTCAAGAACATGGCATACTTTACTTATGTTGTGTCCAGTAAAAAATGTTATTTTGAAACATAACCAGTTTTCTGCCATCTCTCCAGGTGTAGTCAGAACACTTTCTCTATTCCTCTGTTTCTGTTCCTGTAGTGAAAGAATGCCTGGGAGAGAGGTTCACAGTGTCATGTACTTAATACGTTGTTTCTTCCCCTGTGTCCATCTGGTGTAAATATTCTGCATTTCTGTGTTCTTCAATGTTTGCAAATATATATATGGATTACTGATTTTTTTTTCAGAGTTCTCCAGTGCTGTAAGTAATACCTGAAGCTTTAGATCTATGCAATCTCAGAAGACAAAATATAAAAAGTAAAACCTACAAGTTCAGGTGAGCTCAGCTGCTTCTATGCAGAAATCCCATGTGAAAACCAGATTGTTTTTTAACGAAAGTAGGAGTTACTTTTGCAGACAGAAGTCCTTTAGTGACTGTGTAGCTCAAAGTACTTGATTTTTGTTCTAAATGCAAACATTCTTATTTTAGTGTTTTTAATAAATACAAATGTAAATATTTAATTTTGTTTTGCTTCCATCTGCATTGTCTACATCTTATTGCATAGGAAGTACACTTACTGCTATTACTGGCATTATCTTGTAGTGTTGTTTCAAATTTAAACTGTAGAAATCCAGGTCTTTGTGACGGTATTCTTCCTATTCATGCACATAGTTCTGATCATTGTTGTATACAGTGCAATGGAAGGCCAAAAGACCTTTAAAAACACATTAATTACATTAAAACTTATTACCAGTCTTGTTCATAACAGCTACAGGATATACGTATCAAATCATACTAATATGCTTTTCCAGTATGCTTCCCTTTCCTACCTCCCTCCTACCATTGTGATTTGTATTTGGCTACAAAAGCAACTGTTGTCTCTAATCGAAGTGAGAAAATGTAGTATTCATAGTTTCAGGATGCCATGAATAACAAACAGTAAATTTCCTGTGGTTCTGTGATTAGTTTGTAATAAAGTATATTACAGATGTAGCTCTGGTGTTGTCTCCAGTAAAAAAAAAATTGTATCAGGCCCTTTTATTTACCAGAATCACACTGAGTAAAAGTTTAACTATCATGTCAAGGCTGCCTCCTCAACAACACAGCAGGAAAACTTAAGTGAATTAGAGACCAAAGTACAAATGTTTGCAATCAGCATTTCCATAAGATAATTCCCATTTCACTATGTACTTATGGAATGGCACTGCGACACTTTGGTTGATGTATACATGCTGAGTAGATAAGGTAGGGGGAATCATGTTGTAATATACTTGTTGACTCCTGGGTCCTTCAGCATGTTACTGAGTCGTATATCCAAACCCAACTAATTTCTGCCTGTCTTAAGTGTAATTATCCCTGGTTTAAATAGTGCATACAATTAGAAATATTAGAATTCCACTTATCTATAAGTGAACTGCCTGGTGTGTTGGCCATTATCAACTTGGTAGTCAAGTTGGCCATTTCACAGAAGTCACCTCTGGTGAGATGAGCTAGCCAAGTTGCTATGCAGTGGAGAGACTTTAAAGAGACAAAACTTGGCCCTGTTAAAGTTGATGGTTTTGCTGTTGACTCTGAAGCCTTCAGAATTTGTAAGAATTGTTTCAATATGTGCTCTACTTTCTTAGAGCATTATGTGCAAATGGGTCTCTTCTCTAGTAGCACTGTAGCCCTCTGGACTTTGGGATGAGGGGGTTCACATAGGGGCCAAGAGCAGGTCACTGAAAACTCCCCTTCCGGACCATAGAAACAGAGAGACATTTCTGAGAATACAAATAAGAAGATGCATTGTGTTATCTGGTATATCATATAATTTCTGATAATTTAAGAATTTATCCCTAAATATGCCAGTTCTTTTAACTAAGTGACATGTCACCACATTGGTTTAGAAGTAATACAGTCATATTTTATTATCTTCCGTGGTTCTGTGGAACAAAACCCTTTAAAGTATTGTAGGATGTTCTAAATACTTCTTTTTTTGGTTTCTGGTATTAGTTTAAATGCCAGAACAATCACAGAAGAATTTAATTTTATTAAGGAAATATATTTTTAAAAAGATTAAAGCCTTGCTTCTGATCGTTAAAGTGGTATTAAAACAAGGTGGAAATGTGTTTGTAGTTAACTCCCGAAGGACTTGGTGTCAGAAGAAATGTCACTCTGTATTTTCCTTTTTAGGAAGGTGGCCTCTTCCAGACGTAAGCTCAGAAATGGCAATTGTCATTCAGGTTTATCATGCCAGTCTCTGGGGCTGTCTTGAATTTTGGCAAGATGCAAAGGGCAGGCCCATAAGAAAAAAGTAATCCTCATGGGAACAGTAAAAATATGTTGGTATTGTTTAATTCTTTCATAACATACTAAATTAATTTATTTGTTTTTGAGCCTTTTAAAGTATAATGCCATCAGGGAATGTGTTTTTCATATAGTTCTCTTACAAATATATTAAAGTTTTACGGAGAGTAGTCTATGAGTAAACACCACTGGTCATCCACACTGGCTCACTGGGAGGCAGAAGGCTTGATTCCTTGCTGCTTACATTCTGTATAGTAATTGGCATCAGCAGAGAGCGATCTTATATGTACATTTTGCAATCTTTTTGCACAGATGTAGGCAACTGTAGAACATGCAGGATTGTGAAGTATCAGATAAATTCTTGCAGGGATTGCTGTCATAATACTTATTGTTTGGTAGATGCTTTTCACAACTTTTAATGTTTGGCTAGTAATGTATAGTCCAAGCATCTCTTTTCCAAACCACTTGAACCACCACATGATGAGGTCTGGACTAGGCCATTAATTCTGAGAGGTGAATGAAACATACTCTTCAGTGAACTCATTGTTCTGTTGGATTATCTGAGTAGGAGAACCCTATTATTTAAGTAAATTGAAGTAAAGTGAAGGGAAATATAATATCTGTTCAATGTACAGCGGGTAAAAAAGAATCTGATTTTTTTTTTGTTACCCATTGTTCCATTGATCATTCACAAGCTTCAAAATGCCAACACTGCAAGAAAAACTAGCTTTACAGCTTTTTGGAGAGATATCAACACCAGAACCAAGTATACTGTAATTGCTCCTTTTCTCTTTATATATGGGGCACTTTTTGATCTCTGAAGCTGTATGTGTTAAAAAGAAAAAGAGGTACCCAGATTTTTCCCAGATAATTCAGCATCTTTGTCCACTACTGTAAGTAGATTCTGTTCTCTACTATACATCCTGACAGATATCTTAGAGGGGAAAAAAAACCACCCCAGAAGCCATTGAAAGCTTCTGGACCTGTTAGGTTTCTCCAGATACTATCCATCTGTCCACTTATCAGCTGTAATACATATGTAGAAATGGAGAAAGCTAGGGTATCAATTTTCTATGAATACAGCAAGGATCAGAGTTAACCTATGGGTCAGAAACACTTCATTTATTTGGAAACATAGAAGGAAGTTGATACTTGGACACAGCTTGGCAGGTTTCCCTTAGAATCAGTGGAGCTCTGCCAATTTATGCCATGCTTCTCATTTGAAAAAATCCCTCTTACTGACTCCAGTCTTTTCAGCAGACTTCATCTTTCTTATTTCCTCTTGATATTGTCATAAAATGAAACTAGAAATGGTGAGAATAATAGAAGTTAGATTCTTTACAATGAAAGCAGAAGTGTCTTATGAACTGACTGAAATTAGAAGGATCTATTCCTTATGCATTGTTGAATTTAACTTCTGATTTTTTTTTTTCTGTACAATTAATATACCTATTTTCCTCTACTATAGTTGATAAACATGTTTGTTTGCATCTAACAGTTCCTGAGTGGTATCAATCACCAGCACATGTCCACTATGGCCAGACCTGAGCTTTTTAACTTCTTGCCCAAATCTTTCCCAATATCTTCCTTGCTTGATCACCATCTTGCCTACTGTTCAGGCCCTTGACCTGGAAAGTCATTCAACAGAAACTTTCTTCTAAGTCATCACTTCTAGATCTTGATGCCTTTTTTACAGAACTTCTCTAAGACAAGCCATTCTCATCTGTTCACATTCATCCAGATTTGTCCAACCAAATGCAAACTACTTTTCTTTGGTCTTGCAGCCTTTTGTATCTTCAGTTTCTGTCTCAGTGTTCAGATGCAATCTCCAAGCTGGCCTTCCAGTTGGCTACTTATGCCAACCTTCGTTTCCTGTGTTTGGTTTCAAGCAATCACATTTATGCTTTCCTTTCTGCTGCTCCTAATGCTTGAAAAAAATTTCCTGTAACTGGCCACTAAACAAATCTGTAGTCTTACTCTAGGCCCTAAAACTTCTCTTCTTTTGGTGAGAGCTAAAACAAACCTTGGCAAAACCTGGGTCAGTAGGGATAGATCACTATAGGTGGGACTACCTGGTGTTGTGTTGTTGCCTTTGAGAATTGTTTCTCATCCATTCATTGGAGCAGAGTGATATGTGTTTTGCTTATGTTGATACAGAGCCTAGCACAAAGGAGGCTTCATGCTTGAATAGTGTTCCTAAGCATGAAGCAAGGTTAGTTGAAACACAGCACATTAGGAAATGTCAGAGTGCCCATCCTCACTGATTCTGAGCATGTATTCTGCAGAAGCCATCAGCCTAGAGAAAACTCCAGTAACCATCTGCTGCCTCAACTTCTGTTGGAGGGGTGATAAGACACTGAACACTTGTATTATCTGGGTTATCTTCAGCATTAAGATTTAAGGTCATACATCAAAAAAAGGTATCAAAAGACTGTGGAAGGAAACTGACAAAATCTCTGACAATTGAGTTGTGGGTTCTGAGAGACTATCTACCTGAAATCCTAGAACATCTCGGAAAGAGAGTGGGACTACTCACAGCTGCAGCAGGGGCTGCTGAGGAAATCCTGCAAAAAATGTAGCTAAATATTAAGAATATAAGAAAAACAGAGTACAGTTAGGATTAGATAATCCTTATTGTGACTGGGCAGCAGTAGTATTTAGCTGATGAAAATTGTGTGCCATAAAAAGAACAAAGGCAAACTGCAAGATCAGGCTATGCTTCAGTGAACCTAGAAAAATGTCCCAGACTTAAACATATGAGATGACAGTTTCACTCCATGTTTACTCATTCCTTGCTGCAGAACAGAACTCCAGGAATTTATAATAGAGATTTTTTCTGTAGACGAACTTTTTGTTTTTATAAATAATAGGTACTTCCATGCCCAGGTTTAATAGTTTAGCACAACCCAGAAAAATGCTTACCTGGGCATAAAACCTCTCTAGTGTTAAAATAAAACTAACTCAGGAGCATGGAATGCAAAGGTACTTCCACAAGAAATGTGGAGGTGAGCTACTGACAGAAGGGATGGCTAAAGGATACTGGGGTAAAGAAAAAAAGAGAGACAACATAAGCTAAAAAGGCTGATAAGTTGAGAGGTTGGTTTTCTGAAGAGAGGGAGCAAACCATCAACTTGAATACAGATGGCTAGACGTTACAGAAGATTGGAATGGGTGGTGATGGGAGAGAGAAATGGGGAAAGTACGGTTCTTATTTTTCTATTATGAAATGTCTATTTATAGGTTTTCAGTGCTGTGATAATGAACTTATGTTTTAGGTAAACTGCTGCATGTCAACCCCTTTCACTTTTAGTAAATCCTCATTTTTAGGGGAAAACTTGTAAGAACATCACTGTTTCCGAACGCCGTCATAAAATGCATAGTCAAGCTCTCAATCAGTAGCATGCTTGAGAACATAACATTTATAACTCTTCAGGAACGTGAATCTTAAATTCACTGTCTGTATTTTCCTGTGGTCAGGAAAAGCAATGGCTAAAAGGGGAATTTGTTTTTCCAAACTGTGGAACAAAGTATAATGTTGCAGAGTAAACCAGATTGCTTATATTCAAGAAATATTAAGAATACTGTGAAATACAAAAGAAAAACACCCTTTCCTTAGGACTTGCAAAGCCTTTGCATCTTTTCTGGTTTATAACAGAATTGTAAAACTTCAGCTCCTTTAATTTAAAGCTCCTTTATTTATTTCCACTCAGTTTTTATTAGAGCAATATTTTTCATGAGCTTAAGACGTAAACAACAAGTCTTAAAACAACTAATTCTTTGTAAACTGCTCGTCTAAGTTCCCACCTTGAGTTAACTATGAAAAGCATTCCCTACTGGTGGTTATCAGTTTGTGACGTAATGAACATCAGTTGAATTAGCCTGAATACCTTCTGTGGTGGAAAGTGTTAGAATTTACTTTAAATGGTAAAGAGTCAAATGCTTAGGAAAGAAACCCCAACAAACTGTAAAATGCTTTATTAGTTTTGTCAAAAATTAGTCACTAGAAACCAGAAACAACTCAGATTTTTCCCTTGTGGTATGTTGCTTGCGAGAATAGTGCAGACTGTGTCACGTAAGTCTGAATCACAGGCAATCCACACAATGTGGTATGGAATCACATTGTCCCTATGTTTGTCTGGGGGGATGTCTGGGAGGTCCTTAGTCCAAAGAGATTACAGGCAATGAGTCCAGGTAGGTCTTATGACTGAAGTAGATATATCCCTAAAGCTTTATTTTCTAGGTCTGTCTCCCGTCTTACCTGCTTTGGGTCCACTGGCATGATCAGGAAATAGAAGGGAGTAGTCCCTGCAGCCGTGGGGATGTTGGGCATATAAACTAGATTTTTCTGGCAGCGTGCAAAAAGAAAAATGGCAGAGGGAAACATCTTGCTCTCACCTCCCTCCCCTTGCCAAAACCCACCACAAAACCCAAGAAATACTGTACACAGGCCAGGGACAAACTCACTGTTTATTTCAAGCTACTGTTAAGAAGCTGTTATTTATTTAAAACTTCAAACAAAGTTACAAAATCATAAGCATAAAAATCAGCAAAAGATGTGCTCTTTCCCCTCATCATAACATAAACCACAGTGTGACAAATTAGCAGGGGCCTGCAGCAATCAGAAAAACCCAAACCTTTGCTCATTCTTCACAGAGGTTTTTAAGAATAAAACTCATAAATATTGAAACTACTCAGGACAGTAGATGAAGGAGCTCACAGCGTCACTGTCAGAACCTGGCTTTCCCTTGCCTGCCCTCATAGTAAAGCTTTTCAAGCTGGATCCAGAGAAGACTTCTGCATACAGAAATGTCTTTGAAATACTTCTGACAGTGATAATTTACACATTCTCCTTCATAGTAGACATCATGCACCTGTAGTACGAGCCTGACTGCAAGTGAAATGAAAGGAGAAAGGAACCAATACTCTATTTTTTTTTTTGCCCTCAGCCTGTTTGTCTTGTGCATTTTTATGCATTTTGAGCAGAATTCCTTCTTGGCAATGATGCAGCAGCAGTAACATGGAAAGCTAGACTGGATGTGGCAGATAACATGGCTGGACAGGTGTGTGGTCATTCTATCTACATATTAGAGAAGAATCTCTGCAGGCAAGACCACAGTCAATACTAAATCTACATTGTGTGTTGGCATGGAATACCCAAGAAGAGTCTGTAACTTGGCATGTCCAAGGAGTTGACCTTGCAATGTCTCTGGCTTCAGTGTGGCAGCCTACAAAATATCCTCAGGGTAATAGACACAGTCCATTATTTCACAGTCTATACCCTTACAAGGTGTCAGAGTCCTCCTAAGAAGGCCTTTGCATTTGTCTTGCCTACTCTTTGTGGGCTCTGTGAGCCAGACAGGGCTAAACACTTCAGGCCTACTTGTCCCAGGCATAACTGCACTGGAAATGTATGAATGCTCAATCCTCTGCTATTGGGAAGAACATGCCCTGCCCAAAAGTTGAGTTTGACTACTGGCTTTAACTCCATACTAGGCACAGATGCTGTCTCAGCCTAAGTGCTAGAAAAGAAACTGGTAGAGAAGTTAAGGTCCTGCAGGACTTGGGTATCAGTTTGGGAAGAGAGGTGAAATCTCGTTCTCACTTTGGCAGTACTGCTGGGTAGAGCCTTTGGACTTAGGTGATGAAGAAGGGAAAATGCCATTTGGTTTGAATAGGAGTTTCTCTGCATGCCCTTTGGTGTTAGTTTTCCTTGTTTAGTGTGTGGGTATCATACATGACAATGGGAAAGAGAGAAATACTTTAGAAAAACAAACAAACAACTCCTCCCTCTCTCTCTCTCAAAAAAAAAAAAAAAAAAGGAAAAAAAAACGCGAGAAAAAGCAATAAGAGACTGTGGTTGTAAAACCACAAAAATTGGCAACAAGGCTCCAAGGCAAGTGTAAGCCTTGAAATTTCTTTTAGCTCTTAAAAAAAATAGTCCAAACCAAAAAAACACCAAAGCACACCAACTCTCTTTCCATGGATTCCAGCTTAATGATGGTCTCCCCTGACCACCCCCCCCCCCGCTTTTAAAGAAGATTTTAAAGAATTCTTTTAAGGCTTTGACATAAATCTTTTTTGCTCCTTTATGTTCTAAAAGAATACCGAATGATTTTTTTTCCTGTTTGCTTTTTACTCAAGAATTTTAAGAAATGCTAAGTCTGCTCTGTTATGGTTTTCTCGGTGATTTCCTGGCTATCTCAGAGGATAGGTATTAATTTATCAACAGAATGGCAAGAGTGAAAATGTTGATTCTTTAACAAAGAAAATCTTAATCAAAGCCTGTGTTAGTTGCTCAAAATAAAGAGTAGTTTAAAACAAAAAAAAAAAAAGAAAAAAGACTTAGAATAGTCTCACTTTGCAGTTTCTTTTCCCTGGTTGTTTTCACTCTCTTGACTTCTGTAATATCATGTGGTCAATCATGAGAGTCATTGACAGCAGACTTTCTAATACAAAAGGAGAAAAATAAGGGAAAAGAGAAACATACAGTGAGGGCTAATATTCAGAGAGGAGCCGTTCCTTGTACTTCCAGCTCTACATGTAACATGTCACCTTTTGTACTTCAGTTCCTCATGAGGTAAAGTATCGAGGAGAACTCTTACACTATTTTTCTCAAAGTGCACTGAGTTAGAATGATGTAAAAATATTCACAAATTGTTCTTTGTGTGTTGGAGAAGTGGTATTTGATTCTGTTAATGTGTGATGGTGACACAGCCCTATTAGCCTTTGTTACCACCTGAAGTGCCTAGAGTAAACAAATAATATTAATAGGGAAAAGCAAATCTGATAATTTAAAATGGTATCCATTAGGTCATCTAGTTTGATTTTAATGATATAAATAAAACTATTCTAGATACCAGTATCTTGTCACTGTAAAGTATTTCCTTTTCACAGGTCACCAAAGGGGTGGAAAATAAAGGTATTTTCAGTTGTACCTCTGAGGAGAATGATATCAATGATTAGTTTTGGAAATCTTGCCTGATAATCTGTTGTGGATAAGAGTGGGCATGGTAAGAGTTATAATGCAGGGCAAAGTGCATTTCTGACTATTGACAATGCTACATTTTTTTAGTACAAGCTGATGAGATTCTGTAAACGCTAAATGGGGCAGCACCACTGGAGGCCAAACAACAGAAAGATCCCCCACAAAATATGGTCATTCAACTGTATGGATACTCTCTAATGGCATACATCTTCAGCATGTGTCTTAAAGAGCCTAATTTCAAACTAATTATAGCATAACTATCATGTAATTAATGCCTCAGGACTCCAAAACTCGCTATATTATGTCTGAGACCAAAGATTAATAAGCACTGCAAATATTAAGGTAAATGCTGCTATATGGTTTCAAAGTGTGTATTATGATTAAAAAAATCAAATCCATTGTAATTAAAATGAGTTATATTCTATAAGAAAAAGGCTGAAGTTCCTAAAGCAGGATTTATGTAAGAATTTTCCAAGTCAAAAGAGATCTTGAACTCTTTTCTCCCCTTTGCCCCAGCTGAAATTGGAGGTTCCTATGTTTCATGGGCATTGATTTATGAGCACAGATGGATTAAAGTGAAATATTGAAAGGGGAGACACCTCCAGCTGACCCCTGTGCTCTGCTTTTCTCATGGAAGTTGCTCTTCATCTGGCAGGAATAGCAAAGGTAGCTTCTGCTGAGGAAACAAAGGTCATTGGTAAAGCAAGTGGTCAGAAATTTCCAGGTGCCTGAACGTGCCAGAGTGTTAGATAATTACAACTGAGGAGCTGCTTCCTGGACAATTTCAGCATCTCTGCCACTGTGGGCAGTCATTGACTTAAAGACAAGGTGCCTAGAACGGAGCAGTAATAACAGAGGGGCTTCTGCCATCCAACTTTGACTTACCACCATCCAGGGGTCAACATTCACTGACTGCTTTGCCTTTACATTCCACAGGAACCTGAGCATTGTCTTTTGTAAACGTACATTATGAACAAGGCAAAGCAGCTCAATGTCTAAGTTGCATACTGACCTGAAAGGGATCTAGGAATACAGCATTCCTATGCTTATGTCTTCACATAATGGTATAGAAAATAAAAAAAGTAGGTCAGTTCTGTATGTGCTTGAGAACGTATTATCTTGTAACTGTAAACAGAAGACAAAGTTATTTTGTATGAGTTTACTGAGATGATCTTTTACTTTCCAAGCTGTAGCACAGCAAGTCCATTAGTCCAAGTTCCTTCCTTTCTCACCTCCCCCTGTGTCTCTTTGGTATGCTTCATGTGGAAATTTTGAAGTGATTGAGATGAATATGGTTGGGTTTTGTTGACCACTTCTTTGGGATAGGGAAAGATGCTGTGTTAATTTCAAGAGTTAAAAACAAATGTGCTGAAGCAGCATATTTTGAAATAAAGTAGTTGATGTTTGAGTAAGGTCAGAAGATATGTAAGAAGTTTAATTTGAAGAGGTAGATGATGCATCAGTGTTGGAAAGGGAAAAGCTGGAAGGTTTGTGAATTTCAGGATGGAATTAATCTATTAGGGATGTTCACATGCTGACGGATTCAACCATTTCACCAAACAATGTAGTGACAGCTTCTGATTTCTAAAAGTCACTGCTAGTGGTTCCATTGAGCCTGCTGGTTGAGATGCTTGAGCAGGAAGAGAAAGGTTCAGTCCTCTCTGTCTAATGGGATGAAATCCTACACCTTCCACAGAGTGAGTTATACCCAGCCTCTTGGCTGTAAAATAGTCTTGGTTTGGGTGACAGGACATCCATGTTACTGCGTGAAGCTTTGCTACTGTGTAGGCAATAGTTGACTATTCACTTTATCAGAGGAAGAGTGCAAGTGAGGGAAAAGAACTCCTTGGACACTGAGATTACATGAAGAGAACTGTTTCTTCTCTGTGCTCCCAGGACACATTGTGCATTTTACATGAAATTGCTGCTTGATACAGTACAGAGTAAGTCCTGGTAGAAGGGGAAAAAGGGATGCTTCCTGACTGCCAAGTAAACTACCTGCTGATATTGCTGTGCTTCAGTTTTTGATGTTTGTTTTGGGCCCAGAGCCTCTTGACTGTGCTTGAGGCATTGGGCATACTTGTAAGTAGGAAACTTTCTTTGGAGATGTGACTTTGAGCTCCCTTGGGCTAAGGGAAGAAATGAGATCCTTTACTGCCTGGGCAACCACTGGATGATTATATGAAGACAGGAATCCATCTGCTTTCTCAACCTGTTTTTAATAGAAAAGCATGAACCATGCTTATTTTTCTGCAGACAGATATGTAACATGAGCAGAAACTTCTGAGCTCCAGATACCCTGTAAATCAAATTGCCTCCCTGAACGAGCAGGATTTAAGGCATAGTCGTCATCTTAACTTTTGCCTG
The DNA here is from genome assembly GCF_000690775.1 of Eurypyga helias. Classification (NCBI taxonomy): domain Eukaryota; kingdom Metazoa; phylum Chordata; class Aves; order Eurypygiformes; family Eurypygidae; genus Eurypyga; species Eurypyga helias. The sequence continues at coordinate 52,634 of NW_010246600.1, forward strand.
TGGTCAGTTCTAGGTGTTTGCCTACTGAATGTGTTGCCATCAGGTGCTTGCATGGGATGTTGGCTGCTTTGGATTAAATTCTGACACACTAACTTGCCCTTTGAATTGAATAGAGAGCCTCTCACTCAATTCTCTTTTTAAATTTTCCTGTGGGATCTGAGTTACTGAAAGATAGGTGTTGTACTGCCTTGCACTGAAGTATCTAAATCTCTTACTGGATCTTGTCCGATTTAGTTACAATGCAAATTAACATACTTTACTTGTGAAGCATGGCTGATAATTTTAATGCGCATTTAAAAAAAAGAAAAAGGTCTTAGTAATGGATATGTTAGCAAGAGGCTCATTCTGTATAAGATTCCTGAAGGATTACACTGAAGAAGAAGAAAAAGAAACCCATTAAACTGTCAAAATGTTCATATCATGAAATATCACCACACAAAAATATAAAAGCAAAAAACTCAAAGGAGAATCAGCAAAGCACAACTGTTACTGGCATTCTTCCTGGGATATTTTTTTCTTGCCTTCCTCATAAAAACAACTATGAAAGAAGGACAAGTAGCTTACCAGATTCACTGGTATACTCTGGGAAATCTTTATGATTAGCATTTGAGTCTCAAAAGCATGCAAGTGAATCCTCTTCATATACATATGCTGTATGAATTGCTGTCTGGAGATCTGTTTTCTCTTGCCTTGCACCTCATATTTCCCTTCCTACCACTAGAAAAAAACCCATGTAAATACCAGAATATTAGCAATTTATGTGCCAATATAAATGACTGCACAGAAGGAACTGGGTAATTTTGCAGTTGTGATACCCCTGGTAGAAATAATAATCTCCAAACACTATAAATCACAGTTTAAAGAAGTGCATGCTGAAGTAGACTTGCCTGTTTAGTGGCAGGTCTGCTTTCTCTCAGGAGTCAGTGTCTGAATGGCAGGTTATCCTGCTACTGCTTTTCTTCATTGGTCCTGTATTACTTCTTCCCAGCTTGCCTCCTGCT
>NW_010246600.1:53648-54242 GCF_000690775.1 Eurypyga helias
TGGTGCTAATAACAATGTGTGGGGAAATGACTAGTGCTAGTTTTCTTAGACAATTATACCAGTTTTTCCAATTTTCCAGACATTTTTTCATTTTTTATTAACTCACCGGTGCCAGGAATTGGATTTTTCCGGTACATAAATCCTAATTAGTGAGCCAGAGGATTGAGCACTCCGTTTTACTCCTGATGTGTCATTTCCCCTCTGTTCTTGCTTAATTGGCATTTTGAAAAGCCAGCCCTCGTGTTTTCAAGGGTAAAAAAAGAAATACAGGAGTGTTTTGGGACAGAAATGGAAATTTGGTGAAGGGATGAAAAATGAGAAGAAGGTGTAGTCAGGATCAGGACCATCTGGTCATTCTGGAATTGCAGGATATTGAGCAGCTCAGCCACTCTGCAGGACTCCAAGCTGAGCTACCTCTGCCTCGTACCAAGTGTGACTGAATTGCATCTTGCCATGCCTGTGTTGCTGTCTGCTTGCCATGGGCACAGAGTTTATTAAATGATGTCGGCTCTGAGGAGCATCTACAGATTGATTTCATAGAGCGAAGGTAGCATTTGGTGCGCTGCTGATGTGAGTTGCTCCTACAGGCTTTCC
>NW_010246600.1:54275-75785 GCF_000690775.1 Eurypyga helias
GGAGGCAGAGGCTTGTCAGGAGTGAGGGTATCCTCAGATTTTGAGTTCAAGGACTCTATCAGCATGTTCTTAGGGTTGCATTCAGGTTGGTGGAGGGTTGGCAGGGGAGGAGGAGTGGCTGCAAGTCCCAGGGCGTATGAAGCACTACATCATGCCTGAGAGATGTGGGAGTGAGTTGGTAAACTGTGGCAAGGGGAAGGAGTTGGGGGAAAAAAGATGCTTTTGTGGATAGATAGAATTAGAGGGAACTGAAGTCCCATATATCTAAATACAACATTGTGAGGTTCTGAAATTCACCTGGGTGGCAGAAGGAAGGTAATCAGTGAGGTAAAAAAGGTTGTGAATTCCTTGGTATGTTAAGATTTGGGGCCAAAAAGGTCCATCAAAAGATGAGATGACAAAGTGGGGGTTCTTGTGACTTTGTAGTGGACAGTTTACATCCTGGGAGGGACAAAGGGAGAGTGTGAGTAGAAGGTGGTGCCCTTTTTCAGGTTCTACCAGGGTGCTATAGAGGACAGAGGTAAGGGAAGCAAGACTAATACATGCAGCCCCACAATTTATTGTGAGTGCCAGCTGGTAAGAAAGGAAATCAAGAGCAAGAATTTCTGTCAGCTAGGAAGGGGTAGCTCAGTCCAGATCTTACCCTATCTCCATAAAGGCCTGTCCAAAACTTGATTTTTTTGAGGTTCAGAAAAAGATGATTAATTCCTGTTTCATTTTTTTTTTGTGCTTAATGCATTAATTGTTTCCAGGCAGACTGGGAACAGCAGAGCCAAGATATTGCAAGGAAGGCTGAAGTCCAGGTAATTCGAGGTCTGTCAAGAGACTGAGAAGCACCAGAGTTCATGATAAAACCTGGAGTCTTTTATTCTCCAGCCAGACCATTCTGCATGATTCTGTGATTCTCCAAAATGTTTTGTAGGTCCAGGAGATCTGAACGGTGCAATGTGTTGTGGTGCTCAAAGGGGGGGGAAAAAAAGGGATATGTCAGAGTACTTAGGATATTTAGTTATTTCAGCACTGCAGTGCTGCCTTTAAAGGGAACCTCAGGAATTTGTCTCTTGACCCTGGGGACGATATTTCTGTCTCCTAAGATCATCTTCCTAGCTGGGCAAGATCAGGCCTTGATCAGCACTGCATACTGGAATTCCTTGTCCCGAGACATAAGCATTACCTTTTCTTATGGCCCAGTTAGTGCTAACATTCTTGGCTGTGTGCAGGTGGGTGGCCCTTTTAATTAGCCAAAGGTTGAACCTGTTATCTATTTACTACCCATTTGGTTTGTTGCTGGTCTAAAACTTGTCATTGAAGAATTCATGTTTACCAGGTGCTCAGTTGTCTGATTTAGTGTATTCTCGCAGTATGAATAATAGGAGAAAGCCAGCATAACAACAGTCTTCAGGGGGTTACATCGCCAAATCCTGCCCTGCCAGTCAGCAACAGCACAGTATCACCAAACCACAAGATCTTTTATGCGAGACTTTTATTTAAAGGAAATTAAAAAAAATGCTGGCTCTAGTGATATTAATTTCTACATTTTATTAGCTTTTAGGGAATGAGCAACAGCTCAGTGAGTTGTGTTTGTAACAAATACAGGTTATGAAATAAGTGTATTTCATTATTTGCTCATTTTGCAATGAAAGGCTCTCCAAATCTGCCTCCTGAATGCTTTAACTCAACATTAGAATTGATGCTGCCAAATACCGACTGATTCAATAGATGATGAGTTTCAAATTCCTCTTTTACATGGGGAATGTGATATAGAACAATGACCTCAATTTTCAGCTGTGTCCTTAGATTCACCTCTTTTTTTGGCTGTTTCTTTTTCCCTTTCAGTGTCTTATCATAATTTTTCACGTCTTGAGGGCCTTATAAGGGCACTACTGTTTAATAATTAGACACTATAGCTCTGGTGGGTCTTCTGGTGACATCTTCTACAACTAACGAGTATTTAATAGAATGTAATTAGAAGCTCTGATCCTTAGACCTTGACCTGTCTGGACCCTGTATACAACTAAATGACCAGACAGCCCTTAACACTCATTAGGAGTTATCTGCACCCCACTTTACAAAGCTGTGTGAGGGAACTGTTTAGATTTAGCCTCAAGCCACCCGCTTTGTAATCTGTTGCTGTGCACTCAGCTGATCCCGCCGTCCTTATAGTAACTGGAAAGCTACCAATGATTTCATTTTAAAGCAAATATTCTATTTCAGGAAACATAGAATGGAAAGCTGGTTGCTATATTTGTCAGCATGTGACCTTCAGAAAGCCTGTAATTAGGAAAGATTACTTCGACACTATGGAGAAATTGGTCACATCATTGTAAAATAGAAGAAAAACATCTAAAGAAGGTCAGGGATATTAGCTAAAATGTGTTTTGATACAGGATACTCAAGAGGGATGGATTTGATGGTGCTCTTTCTGCAGATGATATACTTGTTTTATAAAGTATAGTATATATTGTAATTTATTGTAATTAAATGATACTGTAATATATATTATTTCTGCAAGTCACATCTGTAATACTTTCTATAATTGTTTTTTGAAAAAAATAAATAAAAAATTATATATGCATTTCTTCAGAATAGATTATTGGGCATGCACACAGGGAGCAGGTTTCTTTTTTCTTCATTAATTTTTGGCTGTACAGGTGCCTATATTGTCAAATATCCTTTTACCTAATCCACAAACCTATTCCCTCTGTTTCTTACATTTGCCCTCTTTAGTTTCATTCTAAAAACTAATTGTTTGAGTTTTTAACTCAGACTTTGGAAACCATTACCATCCCACATGTCTAGCCATTTTTTAGAGGTAAATGTGGCAAATCATGTAACAAAGGAAAAGAAAAATTAAATTCTTAAGATTTCTTTGATAAATTTTCAGTAGGTTAGGCAAAGGATCCAAATACATTCTTAATATACTTGCTCTTGATCCTTTCTGGAACGGTTATATGGCACCAAATCCATCCATATATAGATGGCAGATTTTATTTAAGAAAACGTCCAAATGATCTTGTTAATGCTAATACATTTCAATTATTTGTCTTTTGAAACACGGTCTGTATTTGCAACTAACATCTCAAAAGAGGAAATGAAGTGTTGATGTAGTACAGAATAATTTACTATGTCTGGAGAGTTCTAAAGCAAAACAGCTGGATCAATTTGTTTACAAAGTCCCTGTAAATAAAAAGCACTATCTCTCCAAGGAATCAGTTAGTGCCCTTTCTGAAGAATCATATAAAAAAAAAAAAGGAAACTTTGCTATCATCATACACAGAAAGCTGCTGGGAATTTGTTTATTAAGGAATCCAAAGAAAGTTTGAAATCCTGTTTCATAGGAGATCAGCTAGTTGCTGAAAATACGGCATGGTTTTGTCATCTTAATTTAGCCTGACTTGCCCTGTTTATCTGCTTCCCCCATACCCCTCATCTTAAAAAATAATACATTTTAGAAGCTGAGAGTAAACACAGCATGTTAGAGATATGCCAGAGCTGGATGTGGAATGGAGATAAACCCTTTGGTTTCACATGGACATGAACATCCTATGATAATTGAAGCATTTCATAATGTAAGAATTAAATTTTTCTTTTCATTTTGAAGGCCCATCACTTTGTGCTATTGAGATCTGTGGGAGGTGGTCCCCAAATTAGAGAGAGACATATAGGTTAAACCTGTGCTTAAAATGTTTTTTAGCAAAAGAGCAAAACAAGAGGGTACTTTTTTTTTTTTTTTTTTTGGTATTCAGGTGCTGCTATCTGGAAGAGCACCGAACTGTTTGCTGATGTTGCACCTGCTCTTGAGGGGTAGTTTGGGTTTCTCCTTTAACAAATCTAGCCACAACCATTAATATCCTCACAATGAAGTCTGCTATGAATTTTTCACTAGGTTAAATTACAATAGTAATCTTATTTTGAATGCTGTCAGAGTCTCCTGTTGGGACTGTAGGTGTTGTGAGAGTCAAGTAGTCTTTGAAAGACTTCTGCTATGGTTAGTACAAGCAACAGTCTAGCTGTGTTAGCAGTTACTTATAGCCATAGTTGCTGAGGGCTGTACCTGAATGTTTTAAGTTTTCAAGAACTGCTTCATGCACTTCCCTGATCTGTGGTATTTCTTCAGATTTTTTCTGCATTTACAGGACTTCACATTGAAAAGTGAGTTCAGGCCATGACAGATAAAGAGTTAATGGGTATTTTCTGCAAAAAGGACATTTTTTACAGGTCTTGAACATTTCCTTTGTGGGTTTTTTTTTTTTTTCTCAGTTCCAAGTTTACCTTTTATGCAACCTTTTAGTTAGAAAACTAATGCAAAATACCAGCATTGAAATTTCATTTTGTGGTTAAAGATTTGTCAAGCTCAGATTACCTGTGCTACTTTCTTGAAAAGGTCAGAAACATGGTCTGATATTGTCTATACAGCTGTCCTTTTTCAACTCCAAGGGACATGTCTCTCCCAGTAGTAAATTTTTTCTGCTTTTGAGAGAAGTGAAATCTCCATCCCTCCTGTGGGACATTATCCTTGGAGCTTCAAGTGAATTAAAAAACCATGTAGAAGAAGAATAGCTGTGGGACAGAACACGAGTCTAATTCCATCCTAAGTCTGGTCATGAATCTGAAGGTTGTGGTTCAGACAAACTTCAGAGATGTATAAATTCAATTGCAACTCAGCATTGGCATCCACAAAGCCCAGCTGAGAGTCCTGTTGTTGTTGACAGTATACTGAGCTCATAAAGAATCTGGGCTCAACACAAACAGACAGGATCATTGTATAAATCAAAAGAAGATGAAAGTAGAACCCACATCTTTCAGCTTAAATGCTAAAAGTCTGCCAGGAGGAATAAAAGATACTTCCTGTAAGGGCGATGAGTTGCAATTTCCTTTTGAGTTCTCTTATTTTACATAGTAAACAGAAGAGGAGAATGGCCAGATTATACAATATGGGTATAGATTCCTTCTCATTCCAACATGCTGGTTTATTTAAAATTAGCATGCAGTTCTTACTATTTTTAGTTCATTTTATGACCATTACACGAGCCCTGTGAAATGATACTGGTTATCTCCAACCTGGCATTCTAAAAGGACAAAAGAGAGTATTTGTCTTTCCCAAGAAAACACAACAAAGTCATTATACTTGCCTGAATTAGACGTCATGCTGTTTCTAGATCATACAGTATTTATCTAATCCAGTGTTCTCATGCAGAGGGAGTGTGTTTTCATGCAAATGCTGAGTAATCTCCCCGTAGTGTGTAGGACATTGCAAAGATTTGGAGTTTTGTGCAGTGTTGCTGTTTCTTGGTGTGGACAACTGGGGTGTGTGCATACTAACTGGTTAGTGATGTTTATTTATACATTTGTTGATAACAATTAAGCAATAGATTATATGATCTGCAGCAGTAGAGTCTTAGAAGTCATTACATATATATTGTATTATAAAGTGGCTTAATCATGCAACCCAGTGTTTTAGGTTTACTTTGCAGATGTGTTTTCTTTCATAGCTCATTTAGAACCAGAGAAGCAATTTAATACTTTTTTATTATTGAAATAATCTCATGGTTTTCTGGTAATTGCTGGAGAAATTAATGGAGTTTTTGGAAAAGGTTCTACAGTAAATAAGAATTTAGAGTGAGATCCAAAAAAGCACTTAGATGCCTAAAGAGAAATTTAGGCAGAATGTAGGTACCTAAATCCAGAGGGGTGATTCAAATGCCCTGTGCAGAGACAAAGAGACTGCACTGCTGAGGCTGCTTAGGTTAATGAGAACCCAATATTTTGCTAATGCACATGCTCCACAGTGCTGTTGTCTTTGCGGAGCTGAACATTGACCTATCTTTTCCCTTTCTAAGGTAATGTGGAAGTCATAAACTAATTGTCCTGCTACCTACACCCCTTTTTGGAATTTAAATCTAGTGATGCTACACATCAATTTGCCACCTATGTACTGGTAGTATGGAATTTACAAAAACACAGTCTTCATTTTCATTCAAAATAAAGGCCTGCCATTTGTTGCTGTAATACCTCTTACTTCCATTTCCATCCTCTGTTATTCTGGGTTTAACTTTTAACTCTCTGCAAGGAGGCCTCTTTTTTTTTTTTGCTTTTTTTTTCCTGTAGACATGAGATGGCTGAAGAGAAGTGTAGTTTTGATGAAACATTTTGCTCCACCAGTTAGATACAAATTAATTCCCTCATCAAGGCTTGGGGATCTCCTATCAATGCACTTACATTGGGGATTATATTTACCTTGCAGTATTCAACTGTTTAAAACAAACAAACAAACAAACAAAAAACCCAAGGAAATGGAATGAAATAATCCTCTACACTTCCATCCACTCTTGGAGGTGCGTTGTTATGAAATAATTGCTCTGTCCATATCCTTGAATATGTAGTGTTCCCATCCCTTGATCTTCAAAAAAGAGAAGTTAAATGCTATCTGTAGTGCTCAGCACGCATAATTTTGCAAGGATGTGTCAAGCAGTTCTGTAGTATATCAGGTCTTGCTAGAATAAATGGGGAGATACAGACTGCGATCAGACTTTAAGTAATTTTTAGGACCAGACCTTTACTAATGTGCCTCCTGTGATAATAGTGCCTGAACTGAGTCTGCTCTGCAGTTTTACAGACAGCCTCAGCTTATTGTATTTTGACTGTTGTGAATGCTGGTATTTTATAGAAACTGAGCCTATTTTCTGTTGTTTAGGAGAGAAGCCAGCACACGTATGTCTGGGAAACAAAATCTTCATTAAAATATCTTCTCTGGTGCCTGCCTTTATGTCACAGACAGTAGACGGGAAAGTGGACAGATACCACAAAGCTTAAAAGGTAACACCTTGGAGTTTCAAGCCTATATGTTCATTTTTTATGTATGCTGGAAAATTTTTTTGCAATCGAGTTTACTGAGGTTTCAGTTCATACAAAACCAAAAAAAGGCAGTCAGGAAGGAAGCAGGATAGTACTGAGATGGCAGTGGTGATGCTAGGCTTTAATTAGTATTACTGGGAAGGTAACAACAGTGCTTGTATGTAATAAAATAATCAAACCTTTCTTCAACATATTCTGAGAGTATATCACCAGGCAGGCTGGTGCTGCCTCTAGTATACACTATCCACCAGACACAGTGATCTGAAAGTGGCCATTGCAGTGAACAGCATGAACTTAATACTCTGCAGTCCCTGAAAGTGTCCACTGCAGCCCAGCCCCATACCTGATGATCAGATTGGTTATTACAACTGTCTGCAGCCATGGAGAAGTGAGAAGAGCTGCTGTATGGCAAAGAAATGTATTATGGCTGGTGCCTCAGCTCAGGGGGCAGGGTGTGGGAGTGAACATATAATGTTACAGCTGGTAGAATTTGCAGATGGAATAGAAAAAGGACAGAGAAGGAAATATGATTTATAATTGCAGTTGTCTTAGATTTTTCTCCAGATTCTGTCTTTAAAAGGCTGACTGAACCATTGTGCAGGTCTGTGCAGTATGGATCTGGTCACATTGTGCTGCCATTAGTATATTGAACTGTGGTGATAATGGAGTTAGTTTACTTACCTATATGCACAACCCAAAGCCTTGATAAATGCACCTGCCTGAACATTATAAATCAATATAGGTAAACTAAGGGCCATATATCTCAATAAAACAAATGTTCCTATGGATAAAAGGTAGAACTCTGTATCAAATATTCTTGAATAATATTCAGAATAAAAATTATTGAACTAATTGAACATGAGCAAGGGAAATGTTACTGAAAGGGCTAAAAATGATGCATGGATAAATATAAAGGGGTTTATCTAATAGAATAAGAAGATTATATTACCTTTGGATGTGGCATCAGGGATATGTGGTGGAGCATTTCTGACTCTCCATTAAGAGATTCAAAGGTGTCAAAGGTGAATATTTTCACTGAACTCAAGGGGAAATTTTAACAGGTACCTTTGTGTATATATATATAACCCTATCTCTGTATCTTTGTGTGTGTGCATGGAATTTGATTTTAGTAACTTTGTGAAGTCTTCAGTTAAGTTGTTATGTTGATTCATTGATAATTAAGTTACCTCATCTAATCTTGTGATTTATCTTAATAGTCTTAATGAACCTTAAATTACTGTTATTCTACCTCAAATTGCTGCTATTCTGAAGTCATACAAAACACAGAATCAGCACACTGAGATCCCTGGACCTAATCCCTTTAGACATAAACTGTTGATTAAGTCTGGAGTGAGGAGTGGATTCAGTCGCAACTAGATGCCTCTGTGAGAACTTTAGAAAGCAAGGGGATCTACTCACATTCTTTCCCTAATCCTCACATAAACTACACCAACTCGGTTCTGGCTCGATTTCCCTGACCCGTGTAAGAAATTTTCTCTAATCCCCATAGAAAACATTCTAACACAATGCTAATTTGATTTTACTTTTGTATGCTTTTTCCATTCATTTGTGTGATGAAAAATTATGTTGACAAAGTCATTGTTCTTTAGCTGATGAGCTCTTTCCTTCTTTTGTTGTAAAGTGGATGGTTTGAAGCATACCTGAGCAAGCTGGAAAATCCTACAGGATTTCTGAGTGGAAAGGGGCATAATATTAGTTGAAGGCTGATAAGTATTTTTTTGAGACCCATAAGATGGACATGTGTCAGGTTTAAAGGATTTATAAGGAAACTGACAGAAATCAGGCCTATCTGATTTAATTTGTTCTATATCCATTTACCAGACTATCAGTGACTATCATTGCTTGCAGTACAGGACATGATACAAGTGCTTTTTTGCCTTCTCTGAACAGCTTTATACATTTCAAAAGAGCAAGAGATTGCATTTTCCTCACCCAAATGTCTGAAGACTAGATTAAATCTTCTGTTTCTTCCAGAGAGGCCAAGATTTTCCATGGTTTTCACTGCTTGTGCTGATTTATAGCATGGGCCAAAGTCCATTTTCTTGACAGGAGCAATCCCTGCTCATTATGTTAAGTATTACACAATGTCTCTCACTGTTATATCGGTTACATCTTGTTGACATGTGAGAGAGAGGTTAATTCTTTTACGTGAGTATCTTCTAGGAACTGTGTTAACCCATATTCAGCTATGAATCATAAGGACAGCACTGCTGTATGAATATGTTTGTGTGACCCCCTCATCAGGGTAACCCCCATCACTCTTCTCCTCCTTCACTAGTAGACTTTGGGGAGCAGAGTCCAGTGGAGATGAGCAACTGATGTTGACAACAACCCAGTTGGGTACAGAGGAGGACTTCAGTGTACAGCCTAACAGCATTTGAACAATCAGTCCCAGGGATTTTCTCGTGGGAGATTATTTCAGACTGCCTCCTCCTGATAGGTTGTCCTGGATTAATTTCCTGTACAGATTCTTGGGTAAGATTGTGCAAGAAAAATGATACCAGAAGTTTCTATCTCATCAAGGGTGAATCAGGAATATTTACATTTAAATTTATACTCTACCTTAATCCAAATTAGCTTCTCTGTGTAGGTGAGCCTTCATGTCTCTTAAGAGCCTTAAATTTATTTTTCTAATTCCTGTTTCCTAAAAAAAAAAAGACATTAGTAAGCACAGTTATAAGTAGCTGAACAGTCTTTCTTCCCTCACCCCCAGTTGGAAATAGTCACTGGAGAGGGCAATTTCTGTTTTTAATACAGATTACATGGTACCCAAGGTTTTGATTAAATTACACTGAATGTTAAATTAACTGGCACTAGAAGTTAGTGGCAGCATTGTAATAGACTATTACTAGATCATTTATAGTCAGGCAGCAACCATATGGCATTTACACACACATGCTGGTTCTGCACTGACATGGAAATTGTTCTGACCCACGTGACCTTTGTTAGCTGGGGAAATTGTATACTGAAGCCAATTGCCGCACTTTGCAGATGCCAAAGGCAAACCTGCTCTAATCCTATAATCCCATTTCATAATATAGACTTCCATGTAGTTTGGAGCACAAAACCAGAATGTATCTTCCTCAGTTAAAATATTTAGCTTGGTCTTCATTCTGGTGGCTTCACTGCATTCCAGCTGCAGGAGACAGGAATTTGAAGATGGTTTACATGAGCCAAATTTTACTGTCTTTAATTGAGCTAAATATTCAGAGGACAATATAGTTCAATATCTTCATTCCTTGCCAGTGAATTTGAAGTGCAGTGATAGGCAGAACTTTTCCTCTGTTATTTTAACCTGGGGAATATAACAAAGCTCTTGCTGTGTAGCTGTATTTTCATAAATTCACTTCCCACATCTCCAAAACATGTATTCTGCCATGGGAATTAGAGGAGACATCCTCTATATGCAAAAAAAAGTTTAAGATCTGGCTCACTGATTTTGTTCTGCAACACTACTGGGAGTCTGTGGTTTTCAAGGAAACATTTGAGGACAGCAGCACATAGTCATAGATTTCTCCCACCTGCCCTCCCACTCCTTGACAATACCTAAATCTGTCATACTCAGTAAATTTTACTCCTCATCTGTAAATGCTTTTATACAGCAAAACATATATAGCTTTTACCAAACCCTGAAGGTTGGGGTTGAGTTCTTGGGTTCATTTAATGTTACTTTGAAAAAATATATAGAGTACATATTCATTAAACCATCTGCATTAATCACTGTTGATAGTTCAGGAAAGAACTGAGACTAACAGAGGCTAAAACATTGCGTAAAAAATTCTTTATTTACAAAAATAAGCAGAGGAAACATTGAGATGATGCTTTGTACAAGCCATTGTTTTGAGAATACAGATCCTGGGAATTGCAGCGAATCTAAAATCTGGTTTACAGTTAGTTTGGGCATGTTTAAATCCATCCCCCACCCACCCCCCCTTATTCTATTTTCTTCTGACAGCTTAAGCAGCAAGGTGACTATATTTTGGAGTCATTATTTTACTGATATAAAAATAATATCCTCTTACATTACTCTGGCTTGTTTCTTATCATCAAGGATCTCAAAGCACCTTACAAACCTTACTGTATTTATAACAACTGCTCTGCTTTGTACTGACAAATAGGCACTTCCGAGGCAAATGAAGCAATGAATTTTAGGGGTTTGTTCTGAGGCCTAAGGGGAATTTCTTTTGGTAGGAAGGGCAGAATTTCTTATGCAACTGAATTTGAGCATGAATTTGAAAATACAGAAGAGTCAGGGTTCTCATGTTCAGCCCCTTACTGTCACATGAAATGTAGAATCTCATCAATAATGTGCCATTTGATCTGTAGATGAAGCTAGCTCTGCTGAGTATTCAGTGCAGAAGTTGGAAAGTATCAGGTGTTGCATTTTTGCTCATATAAACCTTCCTAAGAACTAAAACGTGAATGCTTCCTTTCCTTTGGCTAAAAGTGTAGGCACAGGGTAGAATAAGGTTAAACATCGTAGTTCAGCCAGTTCCTGTTCATCAGCAGGACCATGAGCACAGCACATGCACGCTGTCTGTCTCAGTTGCCGGTTAAAATGTTTTTGATTGAATCACTTATATCAGGACATGTAAACCAGTACTGAATGGGCTATTAAGTGTGTAAAGCACATCAAAGCGTTAAGGAGAGAGCATTGATTAGGATTCTGGTAGCATTGTGTCAACACAGCACTGCACTGGAGTCACTAGTCCACCCTGAAAAGTTTGGATGTTAAACCAATCACGTATAACCAGATGAGATTGTGGTGTGATGAGATTTACAGAAAACTCTGGTTCCTCTGAGCAATGGGCAGGGAGGTTCTGTGCTGCAATAGCCTCATTGATCTAGAACAGAGAGCTCCATGACTAATTGTAAGGCCTTGGATTCTGTGAATGGGAGGCTGAAAATTCCCAAGAAGCAATTTGTTTGTATTAAGAAAAAGTACACACGCTAAGCATGGTTTCTGGTTCAAATTTGTATTGATTATGTAACAGCAGGTTGTACCATCTGTTTGGCAGTGGTGTATCATCCTGCTTGCTTCTATCATATATTCCTCTTGATAAACTTACCCTTGGGTTTCAGTTTAGATTTGGGGTAATGGCTGTTCCAAGAGACAAATGAGCCATGATCTTCTCCTGGTCTTGCTTATATTTTCCTTAAGTGTCTTTCTATGTGATGAGTGGACAGCAGCATTTTTAGCAGATGTTTTTCACAGGCTATTGCATAATTATTTTTCAAGTGGCTTCTAAAAGCAGATGTTTCCATGTCTTTGTTCTTTCCTCTCCTGACACTTTAACACAAACAGCAGATTCCACTGCTGCTGTCCTTTAGATCTAGTGAAGAAAATACCATAGCAGTGATGTTGGGTTTTTTTCATCTTATTTGGCAATAATGAATATGTACAGGCATGATCCTCCTCCCTTTCTCCCTTGTCACTAGCACTGCTTACAGATATTATCTCAGGCTTTCTCTTTTAGAAATGGTTTCTCCATGCCCTTTGTCCGCTGTTCAGTATTTGTTCTTTACTTTCTTCCAAAACGTTGCTTCCAGTAGCATCCTGAGTAACTGTGAATCTTTTACCCCATGAGACTTCAATGTACAATTTTTTACCTAATGCCAGGGTAATCACATCTGTCACTTGTGGCATCTGAATCTTTGTGAAGTCACTTTGGTGTGATTTTGGATTTTTTTTTTTTTTTGTCAAATAACCCCATTTTATTTTCCTCTCCAAGAACAGAGATTCAACAACTGCACTTTCCAATTGTTTACAGAAATAGCCCTGCTTTCTTGCAAACAATTTTGTAAGAGGACTTCCTAATTTGACTGCTTGTTCCTCAAAGATCAAGGGAATGCATCTAAGAATGAAATAAAGGGCAGACCCAGACAAGTTTCATTCAGCCATAATTTATCATTACAAAAGATGAAGTTCAGCTATTAGTGTAAAATGATGATAAATGCTTGGATCAAGAAAACATAAGCTTTCTAGTAAAGCTACTTTGTGTCTTAGTTGAAACCTCCTTAGATTTTACCTCCATCATGTGGACCACAATCTGGTGATATAGTAGTACCACTACATGACAGATTGTCCTGTTCTGATTCTGGGTTATTTAATAATTGGTGTGGATGTATTAATAAGGAGTCTGCTTTTTTCATCTTCCTTTTGGTGGGATTTTGAGGAAAGCAAAGAATTTTTGAAATATGTAAGATATTTTAAATTTCGTTTAAACTTTACCTGCAGCTCAGAATCACTGAACGGTTGAGATTAAAAGGGAACTCTGGACATCATGTGGTTCAAGTTCCTTGCTCAAAGCAAGACCAAATACAGCAGGTTGTTTGGGGCAGTGTGCAGTTGCATTTTGAATATCTGCAATGGTGGGGACTCTAAATCCTCTCTAGACAACCTGTTGCAGTTATCTGCTCCTGTCACAGTGAGAAGTTTTTTTCTTGTGTTTAAATGGATTGTCATGTGTTTCAGTTTGTGCCTGTTGCCATGTGTGCTTTCACTGGACACCAAGAAGAGTCTGGTGCTTTTTTACAACCTCCCAGTGGGTATTTCTACACATGCGTAAGATTTCCCAAGCCTTCTGCTACATGGGATAAACAGTCCCAGCTCATCCTTTAATCATCTTTGTGGCACTTTACTGGACTTGCTCCAGTATGTCTGTGTCCTGCTTGTCCTTGGGAGCCCAGAAATCCAGATGTGTCTCACCAGTGCTGAGTAGAGGGGAAGTATATCCTACCTTGACCTGCTGGTTATGCTCTTCCTAATGTAGCCCAGCAGGCTGTTGGTTTGCCATGAGGGCACATTGCTGTCTTATGTTCAACTCCTTTTTCCTCAAGATGAGATTATATAGCACCCTATTTATTTATGTTTTGAAAACCTCCAGTAGTGGGGACTCCACCACATCCCTTAGGGGGTTGTTCCAGGGATTAATTGTTCTCACTGTGAAAAAATTCTCTTACATCACGATGAGTATGTTGGCCTTCTCCATGTACCATATCCAATTCAGCAGCCTGTGCACACTTTCTCTAGCCTTCCTTTTTCTGCTGATGTACGTGTAGTTGTTTTTGCAGTCCTTCTCATCCCTTGCCAGATTCAACTGCTGGGTGATCTTTGGCTTTCCTAATCTCATCTCTGCAAGCTTAGTGTCTCTGTGTTATTCCTGGGTCCACCTGTCCCTGCTTCCACCCCTTGTCTACTTTCTTCTTGTGTTTGAGTTTTGTCAGAAGCACCTTATTAATACATTCAGGCCTCCTGCCACATATGCTTGAGTTCCTGCATGTGGAAATGGACAGCTATTGAGTGTAGATGAAATGATGTTTGAAAATTAGCCTTCTGTCCTGGACTCCTCTTTACTTAAGGACTGTATCCCATAGAATTCTTCCAAGTAGGTTCCTGAACAGGCCAAAGTCTGCTCTCCTGCAGCCTAGTGTTGTGATCCTGTATTTTGCCTTATTCCCTTCCCTCAGGATCCTGAGCTCCACCATCTCATGGTCACTACAATTAGGGTTTCCTCCAGCCTTCAGGTCTCTGAGCAGTTCTTCCTTGTTTGCAAGCATGAGTACCTACCTCATTGGCTCCTTGAACACCTAGGTTAGGAATTTATCATCAATGCACTTCAGAAACCTGCTGGATTGCTTGAACCCTGCTGTGTTTTGCCTCCAGCAGATATTGGGGTGGTTAAAGTTCCAAGGTCCATAAGGACCAAGGGAAGTTTTTGGAAGAAGCCTCATCTACTTCTTCCTGATCGGGTGGTCAGTAGCAGTTACTCATGTGGCCCATGCTGATCAGCCCTATTATTTTACCTTTTAGCTCATAGGTATATAATTTCTAGTTGTTTCTAAGTCACAAAAGCATCTTTGAAGGGAGGCAATAAAAAATTGATAATTTCAGAACTTCAAAAATATGTTTGATGGACTATTAGGAGATGTGCCACAGGAAACAAGCATACATTGGAAAGGAAAGGGACTGGGTGATACCTTTTTTTCCCATCCACTTTCTTTTTGTCTTTCCTGTTGTTCACCATTGCTATGACTCCTGTTTGTGGCACAGGCACCAGAATGACAGCTTGGGTGAATGAAGGGACTTTACAGATAGCAGCAACCTTTGAGACTTCTTATTTTTTCCTTTTCTAATGAAATGTTCAAAGCATCATGACCCCTGTTTTTTTTCTTTTGCTTCTTTACTGTGTTCACTTTGGTGATTGTCTTGGTGTTTTAGTTTTCTGGCAAACTGTAGCAATCACTTTACTTCCAACGAAAACAATTTTTTATCAGTTTTATTATGACACGAAAGTTTGGTGAATAATGAATTTGCAGTTGAGTTTTCATGTTGTTTTCCTTTTCCCTGAACTATTTCTCCTGTATCTGATTGTTTTTCCTGCCGTGTAGTAAGTCCTGATGACCACAAACGGGTTGGACATGACAAAAACATGTAACAGATGAAGATGCTTTTCGTTTCAATTTTTCTGTTGTCCAGGTAGCTATTGAATTATTTAGTCATCTGTGTACTCGTTAAGATGTCTTATTTTATCTTGTCTTCCTCATCTGTTTTTTTCATGCTTAAATTTCTTTTTTAAGTGCTGCTAGGCCTACTTAAGCCAAAAAAGGAGACATGTTTACTTGAGCAAGTAAAGTTATAAATGTAGTCTTGCAAAGGGAACCAGTGGTCAGTCTTATATAATCATGGGAAACTTTCTTGGAGATTACAGAAAATGAAAGAAGCAAGTTTGCTAATTGTAATAAATTTAAGTGTGTGAAACAGCCTAACCATAATCCAAAATCCAAAAAAAGGAGGGGAAAAAAAAAAAAGTTAGTGGCTGCTGCACTGTAGCATTTCCTTCTTTTCCAAAGGATAATCCAAGTTTTTCATGAGTTAATGTACACAAGTCACTTTAACTGCTGGCTGCATAACTTTTGGCAGTTTGTTTGATATTCCAACCAATCTTTGTATAAAGAACTGTCTGAATTGTTTATAGGTTTGTCCTCCTGCCCAGAGTTTATTCCATGATCTCTTATTTTGAAAACAACTGTACTCACAGGGTTGCTATTAAGTAGTTTGGGCCTTGCACTGAAAGGTTGTGGTTAGTGGGCAGAAGATTCATAGGACTTAAAATCATTAGGCATGTGTTTATCAACAGTTAAAAAAGAATAAAGCAAATGAGGCAATTCCTCCTAAATATTCCTATTCAGCATTCCTACTATGCAGTAGGACAATAATTTATGTTTTCACGGCAAACTCTGGTTTTGTTTCTTAAAATTCTTGGAAATGTGTAGTCACTAAGACATAACAAGGGACCTGTCAAATTACACTCTCCCCACTGAATGTAGGGTCAAAAAGGAACTGACTGAGTACAAAATTAGTATCAGGAGGATTATGACTATTTCTACTGATTCTTTTTCCAGTTTCACTATATGGGTTGTGGTAACAAGGCACGTAGGAATATTTTGATTCATAATTGCACAGTTATGGGATTTAAAATTAATCTGGTGTCAAGGCTGTATACAAGTCTCTAAGCAACATTTTCATGTCTTCAAGAATATGCTTAGGTGAATCTTGACTTTGTGTTGTCTTATCTTGGTGGGGAAAGGCCATAGATGGAAAGAATTGCCATTTTTGGATCTGATCTGGCTCTGAAATCAATGATGCACTGTGCAGAATAAAACCTAAACTATCTTTGAAGAACTTTGTTCCCCATCTGAAAGCATTGATGCTTATGACATTGTTTTGTGTCTGGGATAACAAACTCTGCAGAATAATAGGTTTAATTAGTTTAGATGCAGCATTTCAGTGATGCATCTACACTGCTTCCAGAATCCAGCAGTTATTTCTGCACAGTGCTATACTGTTTGGAAAACGAAGACGTGAGCTCATCCCGTTTTACAGAATCCAACACGAGAGTTATTCCTCATATCCATAAGACCAAATCTGTAAATGAACAATCCATTTCTTTCCTAGACAATAACACAAGTTGTTAAAAATAACCAGTCAATTCCCCCAATTGTTTAAAAAGGGGAATTTTTTAATTGAAGGGACAATCAACACTGCAAAGTAAAACACTGAAAGAACTCGGGAAATTGCAAAATGAGCCCTCATGCTTCCCTGTGTGATTTCATTAAGGTACAGATTTTAACTGCATGGTATTTAAAAAAGTTAATTATTTCAGATTGTCTTCAATTTATGTACCACCTTTAAGAGACATTTAAAACCTCTCAGTCTCAGAATAATTAGTAATTGATAACTCCTTGAAGACAGATGAGGAAAGTCTAAATGGTAGTGACTACTTTTAGAATGGAGGAAAGAACAGTTAGAAAGAAAAGACTGATCAAATAAAATACAATTATCCCCAAAATTGTGGAACAAATGATAAGCAAGTTAATTTTAAACAAATAGAGGATAGGAGTTGAGTAACACCCAACATACCGGTCAGAAAAAAATTGTGTCAGTTGTCAAACCATGTCAAGCCGATCTACAACAGAGTAGCAGTGTCTGGATAAAAAAGAATTAGCAAGTCTATCCTGTTTTTAGTAAGATCTTTTATATTCTTTTATATGACAGTCTAATGAGAAATCAAGGCAGACATTCTCAATTCAACTACCGTCTAGTGGGTGCAAATGATATCTAACTGGTACTTTTCAGTAGTTCTTTGATGTATGTAATGAGTGTCTGTTGAAGCCTCCTAGTAGTCAAGATTTTCAGTAGTGTCTTTCATGATGGTATTGAACAGGCTTATGAAATTTGCAGTTGAAACTAAGTCTGTGTACCCTAAAGAAAATAATTAGAATTTTAAATTATATTTAGAAATAAAGTTCAATTTGGTTTGGTAGACACTGCAAGTTATTGAACTCAGACCGGAATAAACTGTGTAAACGCAGGGTGGAGTAAGAATACCGTAGAAAAAGCACTAAGGTTACAGGGGATTTGAATGTATTTGTGTTGATTAGCCTAAAGAAGAGAAGACTTAAGACAGGACATAGTAGGAGAAGAACTAATAGCATAAGCTGTAGCAAGAACGGTTCTGATGAGAAGTAAGGAAAACTGTTGTAATGGCAAGGGGGGTGAAGTGCTGGAAGAGATTGCCTAATGATAGCTTAGAGCATCCATCAACAAATGAGGCAAACATCTGTTAGGAATGACACGGTTATAACTGAGCCTGCTGTAGTGTGGGAGGTAGGGAGATGGGTAACCTCTGGAGTGATTCTGTGTTTCTGTTTATCACATTTCCCTGCAGAACTCTTATTAAAAACAGGAGTTGCAAGTGGAGCACTAGTGATTCCTGCCTTCTGCACACCATCTAGTTACTGCAGTGCATGTAATCTGCACAAGGTAGAAGCACTGTGACAGCTGATCCTTGTATTTAGCAGCTAGGTGTTTTATTTCAATCACACAATTATCATTCATATTGTGCAGTGTGTGTTTGATCCAAAGTCCAACATCAGGCAGAATGGTTTAATAGAGAGGGCACTGGGTACAGTCAGGCAACAAGAGTCTGCTTTGCTTTGCCACTGGCTGTTTTTGCAACCCAGCAAAAGTTTTGGGCTCTTTAGGATTCTTTCCCATGTTTTGTTTGCCTTTTTTTTTTTTCTGCATGATTTAAGGTCTTGCTTGATGCAAGTTCTGATAAGTAGAGACTGTGACACTGTGGGTGTTTGTATAACACCTGGTATTACAGTGCTTGAGCTTAATTGAATCTTCAGTGTGCTACTGTAACACAAGTAATGAGCCACAATAACAGACACTGAAGAGCACAAGTCTTCCTGTTGACTCCAGTGGAAGTAATTGAATCAGGCCTTGAATGAATGAAGAAGGGATCTTAAAAGGATATTCTCAGTCAATAGTCTCTCCAAACGTCTTCACAATCTTGTGCCATCTTATTCTCCCGTTCTCATTTGCTGGTGTGAGCTGTCATCTTACTCGGATTTGATGTGTCCCTGCTGTATCATTTTGAAACACAGAATGCATGAAATATGCCTTTCATACGAGCATGCATTCTAGTTTTGCTCAGACATGTCTGTGGTCAAAATCTGATCTGTCTAGTCATAGAGTTCAGAGGCCACTCTTTCAACTTATCTAGGAAAGCATATTTTCCTAGAGAATTGGCTTGCACATGAAGTATATAGAGAATGGAACATTTTTAAAATTATGTGTAACTCATACACAAATGCTGGGCAAAGAGCACAAGTCATAGCGTGTTACATTGAGAATATTTTTTTTTTAACTGTAATTTAAAACCAGTATTTCTTTAAATTTTACATAATATATTTTTTCATTTGGGGAAAAAAAAAACCCCAAACTCAGAGTCTAGCTAATGGTGAGACAGCTTAAAAATAATTGTAACTAGGAACTGGGCCATGATTAAAATTGTTCAGCTGTTCATTTTATTGTTTGTTCCCAAAACCTTAAATGCACTCTCTGAGAACAATAACAACAGTTAGCATGTAGCTCCGTATGGGCCAATTCATGCAGTCCTCTCTCGGTCCTTTCTTACTCCAGAAAAACTCCTGTTTAGAGGGCTTTGTAAGGAATTCAGGGTTGGAACTATATGTTCTAACTATTTTGTAATAGTAACACGGAAGCTACCATGGAGAGAGAAGAAGAGATCAGAAAGAATCATAGAATGGTTAGGGTTGGAAGGGACCTTAAAGATCATCCAGTCCCAACCCCCCTGCCATGGGCAGGGACACCTTCCACTAGACCAGGTTGCTCAAAGCCTCGTCCAGCCTGGCCTTGAAGACATCCAGGGAGGGGGCATCCACAACATCTCTGGGCAACCTGTTCCAGTGCCTCACCACCCTCTCTGGGAAGAATTTCTTCCTGATATCTAATCTAAACCTCCCTGCTGTCAATTTGTACCTGTTACCCCTTGTCCTATCACTACAGGCTCTTGTAAAAAGTCCTCTCCCAGCACACCTATAGGCCCCCTTCAGATACTGGAAAGCTGCAATGAGGTCTCCTCGGAGCCTCCTCTTTTCCAGGCTGAACAAGCCCAATTCTTGCAGCCTTTCATCATAAGAGAGGTGCTCCAGCCCTCTGATCAATTGAGGTCTACCCTATTACGATTCAGGGCAGTGTATGAAACAGGCTATGATGTCCCCTTTGGGTAATACCTGTATCTCAGTTCACCTCAGTGAATCTGATGGGATATTTGCTATTTGATTTGCTACAAGAAGGATGAAACTTCACAGTGAGGGTTATAATGATAGGAACTACAAATAAAACCAAAACATACAGGGAAAAAAAAAAAGACCACTTGCTACAGTAAAACATAAACTGGTTTCATAAGTAAGAAATCATATTTGCTTTTGGATGCATGGAAGTTGTCAGCTTCTTGAGGTATTGGCTGGTTTATCTTCATGGTTGCTCAGACCTCCAGGTTGGTTTGACCTCCTTGGACCTATAGAAGCTTGGCACTTCTGTTGATAAAAAGTAGACTTTTCACCTACACATCTTCTGAAATCTTGGTCTGTGTTTCCATCTGGAGAACAAACTTCTAAGACTGCTAGTGAAATGAAGGCAATTGTAACTTGCTGTGGCTGAGTTCAGCCGTCATGGGCTACATTTAGGGTGGGGTTCTGAAAACTCCATAGCTTTTCAGCAACTGCTGGAACATGAAGTCTTGCAGGTACTTCTGAAAGTCGCACCCAGAGAGCCTATTTATAGCTGGCTACAGTGCGTACAAAGACTATATAGTTCACAATGCCTTTCCACCATAAAACCTCTTATGACATCCTCAATATTTTAATTTCACTTAATTTCATTTGGGTTTCCAAGTGTGCATGGAATGCACATTTGGGCCCTTTTATTACTTAATTTAGGAAGAGCTACTGCAATCATAATTTGAACCTTTTCTCTTGGGATAAGTATTGTAACCTCATACATGTTTTAGGATGAGTAAGGATCTGGTGTCACTCACAGTAAGAGCCTCATTTAGAGTCCATTGATGTCAATGGAAACACTTCCCTTTGCCTCAGTGGGCTGTGGACCAGGAGCATGCAGGAGTAACTGAACTAAGGATTCCTCTGACTGTATAATATAGTATATGTTGTACGGTTTTACAAAAATAAACACATTACTTATCCAAAATACTTAACGTTTAATTTAAAAAACATAATATAAAAAGAATGGATTTTGCTTTACTGATGTTTTAAGCTTTAATTTAATGTAGCATAGTGAAAAGGACACCAAATATTCTAGTTTTGTATCATTAGAACCAGATGGTCCATGAAAGACTTTTGGCTAAACTAGAGTTGGGAAAGCTTGTAAACTCTGCCTAGTCTGAAAATATGCTCAAAATTGCTATATCAGATGATATGCCCAGTTTTATAAAATGAAATACTTTGGCTGTTTTACTGACGTCCCGGTAAGGTGTTATACAATTTAGGCAATTATAAGAAACTTTTTTGGATGCTACTGTCATTATTGTTCTGCTTAGGAATTGGAAAAACAACAACATTGCCCTAATGCAGTGAAGTGGAGTATCCCGGAAAACATCACAGTGCAGACCTAATGAGGAAAAGAATTGTTATTACTTATTACTGAATTATTGTGTTTATATCATGGGTCAAATTAGTTTGTCTCAAAAAGAAAACCCACCCAAAAAACCAAAACCCAAACAAAATACAAATCACAACCCC
>NW_010246600.1:75799-174692 GCF_000690775.1 Eurypyga helias
CCAACCTCATGACCATCATCCTGGAATAATCATAATTTTTTTCTCTTTACCAAAACAGCAGTGGTGTTAATTGAACATTCCTAGCTGACAGTGAACAGACTAAATATTAACTGATTAATTTCAGAATGTAAAATTAAAGTAATAATGGTCATCAAGAATGATACATGCTACTTAACTGTTAAAATTTGCTTCAATATTAAGTCTGCCGCTGCAGTCCTGTGACAGTTTTTATGGAAGATATCTTGCCTGAAACCAGCTAGTACTTAAACTTTTGACTTTGTAGTCTGAAGAGTGGAAGGAAGAAGCAGTTTCAGTGAGGTGGACAGGTAGGAATTGACACAAATTGTGAGTTTATATCAGTGATTTGCACAACAAAGTCAGATGGGTACACATGACCCTGCAAATATTGACAAGGTGATGTGTCCTTTGGTCTTCTCTAGTTTCACAGGAGGGGGTTGCTTTAAGATTTTCTTTGCTTTTAATCTTTCTGGGCTTAGGACCTTCTTTTTCCTTTGAACATTAAAGTCTAGTGAATCAGGCTCCCAAGACTTCATCCATGACAACTGACAATTTTCATATGTTGCCTCCACATGCTCAACCAGACCCTTCCAGAATTAAAGATAATGAAAAAAATGTAAATGATCATTGTTAAGTCATGACTTCCACAATTGTCTGTACAAAATCATATATTGTTTGGGCTTTGCCTTATTAGGCATTAGAGTTTATTTGGAAGATCCTTGGAACTTAGCAAAGCTTCTTAAAGACTTAGTCTGTGTTTCAAGTTTTCTAAGGGAATGTGAGGCAAGAAAACTTAATATGACTTTGGGTTAATATTTCTCAACAATGTCCATGTCAAGACATTCACTTGTGTAATTTGGTCTTACGGTACAGGGAGAAGTGGGAGATAGGCAGTGGAAAATATACTGGATAAGTAGTAGAGATTTGGATCAGAGACACTATGGCAGAAGCTTGTGAATTTGGAAAAAGCCGTGTGTCTTCTTCCAGTATATCAACTCAGTGCTGCAGGTCTTCATGGTTCCAACATAAATCCAGCCTTTGCTCAACCCACTCTAAGCTACCTCCATGAGCCTAAAGTGTGCTCCCCCTTCCCATGTCCTCTCAAGTAGCCCATACATGCAGAGTGGCTGTTGGAAGCGTGTCAGCCACTACCTGCTGTGAAGTAGTGGCTTGTACAAGGTAACTCCAGACACTGCAGAATGCCAAACACCCACTAGTCGATAACAACCTCGAGTAAACACAAATGACCATAGACACTCTGCTGAGCTGTGTAATTACTTGTATTTTTGGACATGCCAGAACATGCAGCGTATTGCATAGTGGATGCATATTCAGAGTACTGCTGTAAATGTAGAAGATGTTTTTGAAACTATCTTAAAAAACATCTTGTAAAGTAGGTGGAGATAATTTTCCTTCTTCCCCATTCATTTTATATATATTTCACTATGAAATGTGAAGAGAATTAGAATTGTTGGTCTGGCAAATTTGTCAGTTTTAAGAAGAAACAGCTCTTGCAAGAGAAGAACAAATAGCATAATCATTTTCTTGTGGCCCCTGTTTTGCAGATTTACGTTTTGCCCTTAGGTCAGGAAATACTTAAAAGTTGGTGCTACACAAACTGGTGCTTTGGTCCTAGAACTAGCGAATAAAACACATGGTAAATACTGAAACACCAAACAAAAGAAGCTGTTCTGAGCATATATGTTGGAGCCTAGGAAGTAAGGAAAGGAGAGGAAAGAAGGGCAGGGTTTCTTCATAATGTTTGCTTTGAAGCTACCTTGCACATTAACTCACAGTGAGATTCTGTAGCTTTGCATATGACAAAACAGTTTATCATAATTTCAAGTCATATTAGAGAAATATTCACTAGTCCTCCAAGCTGTTTGAATCCATTTAATACCAAGAAGTGAAAAAGCCACTCAGATCCATGGTAGTGTTTTATACTGGCTGACCTAGTTAAAGGTTGGCTGATTGGTGCTTGAGACCCCACATGAAGTAGTAAAAGCAATGTTTCTGTGAATGGGCAGCCATGAGCAACCTTACAGCCAAAAGACAGTGCCATTTACTTGGAAGTTAAAACCAGGCATGGCCATATTAGCCAGGAATTGCCAGGAGAATGTGCAGCAGAAACTCTTTCTCTACTTCATATTAGGTGACAAAGTGACACCACGCAGTGAGTCCTAACTCAGGTGTTGACTCTGTGCCTTAGGGAAGCTGTTGGAAAAAAGCATAAAGAGGAGTTTTTGTGCTAGTGTATTCATTTGGCATTGGGAGGCTCAGTTCACGTATTAAAGTCCTAACTTCGAAGGGCAGAAGGGACCACAGTGAGCGCTCCCTGGCCCTGATGTAGCCTAAAATTTTGAAGAGTCATTACTGCTCCTGACAACTGTTATCTGATCCTATAATAGCTCCTATTCCAATGCATATTCACAGACAGGATGGTTTTAACATGCATCGTCAGCCAGCCAGCCAGATGTTTTAAGGCACATAATATAATTATCGATATGAAAATCAAAACAAGGTACCATATAAAGGCAGCCACTGTCAGATCATTATGAATGGGACCATAAGTCTTGTTGCTGTAACAAACCCTGTATTCATTATCGTAGCTCGGGGCATTTTTTTTTTTCTTTGCCAGAATTGGCTGTTCTCTTAATGAATATTGCAAATCATAACCCAAATTATATGCCTTAAGCTGTCTTAATTTTTGTTTTGCAATGAAGGGTTCAGCATTCCCTGATGGAGGAAAGGGAGAGAGACGTGCCATGAAGGGTCTGCAGAATTCAGTGTGAACAAGCAGTAATTCAGACCTCTGGTACAGAGCAATCTCCATGCTATGTTTGAACTTCACCCTGGACTCTCTCTCCTGTGAGCTCCCTCACAGGATGTAATACTGAATTTGACAGTGTTTTGATAAAAAACCAAAGTGCTTCACTGAAGAGATTTAAGCTTTACTGCTAGTGCTCTGCGTAAGCTCTGTTAGTGTCAGAAATGGAAGGTTTGGGGGAAAGAAGTGAAAACATATTGAAATTTGGCTCTCAAGCTGATAAAAAATTGGACTTTTTTAACTTCCCATCTCCTCTTCTCATAATAATGTCTTTTCCATTTTGAAAATTGTGGACTAACTTTTGATTAAAAACCCAAAGCAAAACAGAAGAAAAATCTCAAGAGAACTGTCAAAACCAAAGGTCTGTTAAAAGCTACTGAGAAGCTTTTTTTTTTATTTTTTCTGTTGAGAGATTTCGATTTTTCAATTAAATTATGTTTTATGCATATTTAACCTTCTTTAAAAAAACATGAAATTTTATTGACTGCCACCAGTTGCAATAAGAGTGGAATTCCAACAGAACAATTCTGAAGAACTTTTAAAGATGAATTAATTAGTTCAGAGTCCAATTTTGCCTGCACCATAATGTGCTGTAAACATGTAAATCCAGTGGCAACTGGGAGTAGTATGCGGACACCTGTTAACATCTGTTTTCTATGTTTCATTTACTGTCCAAGACTGACAACCTCATTGTCATATTGACCTTAAACTAAAGTCACCATGAAATAAGAACAATGAGTCACAGTAATTGCTTGGATCAAGCAAAGGACCAAGAACTCTTGGAGCTTTTCACCTTCAGGGCACGCTTTATAGCCCAGCTTCTTGAACAGATATCTAGGGAGAATTGGGAAGGGTTGGCCTCTATGAGATGGGAAGATGTTGTGCAATGGGATGTTCTTGCTGGCTGGTTCTTTCATGTGGGTGGAGTTTTGTTGTTCTTATTTTTATTGTTATGGATTGTGAGATGGGGAATTGTTTTTCCATTAGAAAAGGCAAAACAACTGCTTTCAGTGTAGAATGACCTTTTAGATTATGCGCATGAACCACAAACAAAAAGAACACAATGAAATACTCCATGGGCAAGCATAGTGAGTTTGACTCACCACTATGTTACTCCAGTTCTTCACCAGATTGGTTCAGCTGAACAAAGATGGAGCTTTACCACCCATACTATCTGAGGGGAAGAGCTCTCATTCTGCCCCTCACCAGAATGCTGGCTTGCAGAGAGTAAGCACTGCTGATTCACTGTCGAGAGAGTATTACTGTCCATGGGTATTCACTGTCGAGAGAGTATTACTGTCCATAATACTGTACATTATGCCTGTATAGGCTGAATGTCATGAAGAATCAGGACTGTGAAGAAAAGCTTGGCATAGAGTACTGAGATGGAGAATGTATGTCACAATATGTATCACATACACGGCGTGGTGTATCATGACATGACATGACCTGTTTCTTGAAGAATGATCTGAAAAATTAGACAAAAAAATCTGTGAAAGTTGCATTTCCTGGTTTACACATACCTCCGTAGTATTAGGGAAGGTGTCAACACTTTGTTTTATAGAAAATACTTGCATCTATGTCAGTTCTAGGAAATAGGCCTTCTAATGGGTAGTGGCTGACATAACACATATGTCACGCTTATCCATGTTAGGATGTTTTGAGGCTTTCCTTTGAGTAGCTCCCTACCACAGAAATAAATCATCTCCTCAGAGAGAGCAGACGAACAACAACATGTGAAAAGAGGATTTATGGCTGTGGCTGCTTTTGTGGATGCCTTGGGTACACTGGACTGCAGTTCGATAGTGCCTCCTAGAGGCACAGACTATAGGTACGAGGGCAGGAAGCAGCAGTACAGATGATACGTTGAGGCAGTATGCAATGCCGATTGTGTATTTACCAGTGTGTTGGCTGATTTCCTCCGCAGCTGTTGTGACTTGTGAATATTTGATTCATTTAATGCAATGGAAATGCTCAGTATTTGGCCTCTGAACCGGCGTAGACTGCTAATATGCCATAGTGCTTTATGGTTTCTGGCTTGCCTTTGTTCCCCCATTGTGGATGCTACATTAATAGCTACGCCTTCCAGGTGAAAAAGGAATCCTTGCTTTCCAGGAGATGGTGATTCTAGGTGAGTATTATGCAACTGTGTGAAGGTGAATCACAGGGGAGAATATTGATTGGCAGACTTGACTATATTGTAAACACTTTTTAATCTTCACTCAAGATAACGGCTTGCAAAACCCAGACTAATTTGTTTCTGATGACTGATTCCAGTAGGCTGTATTCCCGAAAGCAAAGCAAACTCTATGCTGACTGTGCAAGCCATGACTATTCTTGCAATCTCTAGATAAATGATTGTTCCACACCTTTTCACCTATATTGACACTGAGTTGACTTCCAGTTGGCTAGTGGGTAGTATAAAAAAGTATGATGGATACAGATTTAATATAGGATATGAAAGGGTTAGTTTAGACATTCACCCTGTCACTTATTTTGTCACTTGGCATCCACAGAGTACATTTCTGGCACTTTCATCATCCAGGCTTTTTTCTGTAACTTGCTATGAAAGGATTAGTTTAGACATTCACCTGGCACTTGGCATCCACAGAGTACATTTCTGGCACTTTCATCATCCAGGCTTTTTTCTGTAACTTGCCTTATTCAAAGTGGATGTGACCTGCCGTAGCCCCAGGAAGTCCACTGTTTATACAGACAATTAGACATTTCTGAGACAGGTTAAATCATTTCAGTGTGCTGCAAGGTTTTCAAATACTTTTTGAGACATCTGTGGTCCTCTTGTCCATTTGCAGTCATGTTGTTTCCCTGTCCCTGTTCAATGGTGAATGGAGGATAGGACTACTAGGGAAGCAAATATTTCATGTGTCTTCCATTAGTCTTTACTGTGACTAGTGTTTTGTTCTTTCTGAACAGAAGCTAATCATTCTGGATAATGCTACAATTAATTTGGCTGCCTTCTACATTCATCATGCTCTTCCTGCTAATGCTTCTCTGGCCTTTGCTTCCTGTATGTCTTGGTTCCTTGTTCCTGTTGATGACTCCAGTTCCTGTGGCAACTTGTCAGTCTCTTCCAGTTGTTAATTAGGTGAAGGTGTTGTTTTCCTGTCTTTCCAGAATCAGAAGAGGCATCTGGACCTTACAGGTAATAAAGCAGAAGCAAAGTCTATGTAACTGGATAGCTGAGTGTGTTATGGGAATTCTGTCAGTACAGGACCATCAGAACCTGATCTGTAATTGGTGGTAGTTTTAGTAATAACAAGATATATTACTAGGTAAAGGATCAGAAAATATGCTTTTGTGTTTAGCTTGTTGTTGCCTTGCTTGCCATTCTCCTGGACTAGGGTGAGAAGAGCAGTGTGTTTAACACTGCAAGCTGTTATTAAATCGTTGACCAGGAATCGAAGGCATCAGACTAGGTAGAAAAAAGTATAGCAGCAGCTCATGAACACATTCTGTTGCCAAGATGGTATCTGATGGAGTCAGGGAACCAGACCTAGTGAAGAAACCAGACCAATCTAGGTTCATGTGAATGTACAGGGCTTGTTGTGTGGTGTGGGATTTTTTTTTTTTTGTTTGTTTGTTTTTCCCCTATGGAGTCATCAGTTATCACTGAGGTTGAAGGAAAGACAAGACTGATGTCTGCATTGGCTCAGAAAAGAACTTTTGTATTTATTGTATCTGCTTAACATACAGTTCTTTGTGCAGGCAGACGGTGGTGTCTAGGAGATGGGAAACAAAATGGCAAGCAAGACTGTATATTGGGAAAAAATAGAGCTCAAATGGAGATTCTATTTTATATATATGAGCAAAACCCAACCAATATCGGGAATGTGTGGTACATAAAAGCTGGCTGTGGGCGAAACCATATGGGTTTTTAGCAGAAACAGTTCTACTTCTTAGAACACTGAAAATATTCCCTGAGTACAGCCTACTCCCAAGGGGTGTTCCTCAAGCACTTCTAGGTCTTGGGGCAGTCTCAGCATTTCCCTGAAGCAGCTTGTCCAATTTCATTTGGGAAAAAAACAACCAACTAAATAATTAAATGAACTTATTTTTCTAAAACTGAATGTGTTGAAATTTCCTTCTTGCAGGAAACTTTGAGATGCCATGTTTTGACTCCTGTTTAGAATGAAGACTTGTTAGGAAATGTTGGAATTTTGTCACCACAGAACAGAACGTCCAAGCTTTTATCAGCTGTGGCAGAACTGTGTGTCTCTCTGCAAGGGAGACTTTATGCCAGGTCAATACCTCAAGGGCAAGAGACAGACATCATCAAGTTACTCAAGCAGACCATCTCACAGCTTCTTCTGTAGGCTTGGTCTTCTTTGACAAATGATTGCATTTTAAAAATTTTGAGTTTTTCTCCTTTCCTAAGGCAAGTTAATGAGCATACAATAATTGTCTTGCTGTGGTATCTCAGGCAGAAACAAGGTGCCTAAAAGATCTGCAAGGAGTTAGGTAAAGTCAGAATTACGTCCTAGTATTGTGAGACCTCCTCTAATTTACTTCTAGGTGTTCAGCAATAGATTAACTAATGCGAGTCTTTTGTTTTAAATGATGATAACCACAGTGACTTGTGTCACTCCCCTTTAGATCAGAGAAGGCTTGAGGTAGTGATTTCAATAGTTTGGCATTCCAAAATCTTATTTTTTATTCTCTACAATTGGATTGAGGATGACATTTGAATGTGATTTTTCATATGCTGAAGTGTGTCTGAGGTTGGGACTGGCAAGTATAACACCCATGAGCCCACCTGTAGCAGCAGCTAAAGCACCGGTGGAATGTATTCCTTTACTGAGATGGTGCTGAAGCACTTTTGCTGTGAGACTACAAGTGACATACTTACCCTTCCTAGTTCTCCAGCCATAGAATTTACCAT
This sequence comes from Eurypyga helias, assembly GCF_000690775.1. Lineage (NCBI taxonomy): Eukaryota > Metazoa > Chordata > Aves > Eurypygiformes > Eurypygidae > Eurypyga > Eurypyga helias. The sequence continues at coordinate 83,545 of NW_010246600.1, forward strand.
TGTTTCTCCAAACTTCACGGCGCTGATTTGGAGCAACTGTCCATTAAACCATTTGCACCCAACTTTCTGACTCATCTTGTTTTTATTAGATCACTTTTAACAAACCTTATGAACAAATTCCATTGTAAATTTTCCATTTATGAAGTGTTGCAGTATATAATTTCAGATATTGCCCTCAAAAATAGTGTAATGACTTTCTTCTTTATATGTCTAACGGCATATTTTTCTCTAAAATCTCATGTTACCAACATCCAGTATCAGTATCAGGCATGCCTCGGATTCCACCGTCGAGGATGTTGGCATTTTTAAATGCTGCAGACTTAAGAAAGAACAAAATAGTTTCAAATAAGATGCTGCACTTTTAGTTTATTTATGGTTGCTGTCACGCACCTTTAGAAAGAATACATGGGATCTATTCATTTGTCTGTGTGATGAACTGATGAAGTGTGTCTGTGATCTGCTGGTACAGGCTTGTTTTTGTTATCTGAATTTATGCAGGTAAAGCCCTGTGTTTCAAAGGTAAAACTTTGTGTTTATGAGTAATTTTTCAGTGAACTGGTACTTTCCCATAATGAAACACCTGGCTGAGTGTACAGTTTTCCCTGCGTTAAACAAGTTCCTCGGTATCCAGGAAGATTTTCTCTGGAAGTTTTTCAGCACTGCAGGGATGGAGAGGTCCCTTGGAAGCTCTTCCCGCTGATACATTAGTTAGGATGCTGAGAGCTCTTTGCCATGTGTTTTTGTAACTCCCATAATCTGTAAACCACACTTGTGTGGTCAAAGTATAGCTGACATGGACAGGAGTGTTTGTGAGCTTGTGACTGGACTAGTTGCAGTTTCACAGAAGAAAAACAGCTTTATCTCTCTAATCCTTCTGCTGGCAGGCAGGACATGAAAAATGAAGGTAAGACACAGAACCTATTTATTGCTTAATTTTTTCCCATAAATTATAACCTTGTGGTTAAAAAAACCCAACAAAATCCAGTAATTCTCAAATGTAAACAAGTATGAAAATCATACTCCAGAGTGCAAGAGCTTATAAGTATCCAAACCCTAAATATGTTAACACAGCTGCATGTCATGTGACCCACCACAGTTCTGACACAAAAATATGCGAGATGTTTGAAAATGTCCAGAATATTGCAAATTTTGATGATCCCCTAGTTGAATAAGAGCAATGTAACTGTTAAAAATCCAAATGGAATGAATGAAAAGGTGTGCTGAAATTATATAAGCAGCCCTTTTCCTTAGCTAATATTTAAAAGCTCCAACTAAAGCCCTCCCACAGTAATGCTGTGCAAGCTAGAGATCTTGCAATGCCTGTTGAATGTATTACTCTCCTGGTGAGTGATCCAGCTGTGTTTAAGGCATTCTCATGATCTGTTCGGGTTTTTGGGGAGGTCAGTGTGCCAGAGTTCAGTGGGAGGCAACGTCTTTGGATGGTGCTGAGCAAGGTAGCACAGCACAAGAAATATTATATCTATGCCAGTGTGGTATTGTAACCAGTGTAATTGCTGTTTCTGGTTACCCTAATAGCTTCTCTGCCTTTATCCAATATATTCTGAATGTAGCTCAATGAGTGACATTCTGCGCTCTCCTCGTCTTGTATCGGCAGTTGTAAACTATGCCCTCAGTCATAGCTGGGTTCCTGCAGTAGGTAAAGCAGTGGTGAGAATACCAGCTGCACGTGCAATGTTTGGAAATTAAAATTCATCCTCAGTCAAGAAGCTAACCAGTGAATCTTGAATGCCTGAAGTGAAAAACGCATCAAAAGTCACAAAACCATGGCAGAAAACAATTGCTTAGAGAAGTATTAGTGGAATTTACTCAGTCATAAATGTTATCTTCATGCCAGGTCTTCTTTCAAAGCCATAGGGTTTTTTTCATTTAGTTACTGTTTAATAATAAACCTAATAAGCTTCTGCAAATAGCTACTTGCCCCACAGCAATAGATGCAGGTTTCAACTCTAATGATAACTGCAGGAGATTATCAGTTAAGCCTGCACAAAAAAAGAGAACAAAGGAAATTAAAGTGTCTTCAGTAATATTTTAAAAATAATTTTAATTCCACGCAATTTGAAAAGCAATGGTTCCATGTGTTAGTAATTTCAAACAAAAATAACACTGCTTTCATTTTTAAAATATTTTTTTTTTGTTTCTCATCTCCACTACTTGAGTAAAAATGTAATTTCGTGGTTTAATCGAATTCCCAATTTTTTAAGAGGCATTTTTTGATGAAAAATTTTCCACTTCGTAATACTTCTACCTGTTGTACTTCCAACCTGTGATGCTGAAAGTAGGCTGTCACCTCCTAGTTGTTACATTCAATGAAAATGTTGCCAAAATATTTGGCTGTTAGTTCTGGCTTTTAACTGCTCCTTCTTTTGTTAAAATTTGCAAATATTTTAGATTTGCGACCAGAATCTCAATCAGCTAAATAATTTTCAATTTTCTTTTCCTCAATCAGGAAGAAGAAAGATAGAAAAAGGCAGACTCAAGTGTTTTGCAGATGACCAATTTTCCTCTGTCTCTTCCTGACCTCAGAATCTATCAAGCATATTTGAAATGAAAATTTCAACAAGCTCAGGTATACACCTACATTGTACATTTTTTCTGAAGTTAGGATCTGTGTCTTTTGGGGCAGGGACTACTTTGATTCATCCAGTTATTCACTAAGTCTGAGTGACTAGGACTACCTGAAAAAATTTCAGTATTGTTTCTATGTCATATTAGAAATCATTGCTTCTGATAAATATATTTACAATATATTTTCCTACTGCTCTCACTGTCATTATGACATCTCTGGAGATGTATAATGTTTACTAAACAGAAGGGCCATTCCTTCACAAACCTTCATCAATTCAGTCATTTGAAACTACATTTTGGCTCTCTTGTGCAAATAGTGTCGAGATGGAGAAAGAGGGATAGATTGTAGAAATGAATGGAATGGCATGAAGGCTGCTGTATGCCAGGATTTTCTTCAGGACTTTTCTGTAAATTGGGCAGCTGATCTGAGCTGTGGTGCCTTGAAGCATCAGGTATATAGGCATTTTCAGGGAGGTAGACTACCATGAGTATGTGTGTGATCAACTCAATTCATAGTATTTAATAATTTTTGTCTAGAAGAGCTTGTATTTACCAGACTTACTGCTTTGCTAGGTGGCAGGATATTCCTGTTTGAAGAATTGTTCTGTCTCAGAAGTGTGTGTGTACATATTCTAGGGCAATGAGAGAAAAATTTGTGGTGTAAAAAGGTCACTCCTGGCATTGAGCAGATTATTTGGGGTAATCTGATCCTTATCTACCAGAAAAATTAATCTCAGAAGAATATTGGTGGTGTCTGGAAGGAGGCAGACCTTGCGAGGGGTGTGTTTCTCTTCTACCTCCTCTCTTGGTGGTGAAGCTGTTCATTTGCAATGGTGGATGGCACCATTCCATTCTGTCCTCTGCCCTGTAGATTTAGATCCTGCTGTCCTGTCTCTTAGGAGCAATTAACAGCAGTGAGATCTACTGCAGTGCATTCTCAGTTGTTTCTCTTCACACCTTTTTGCTTCAGAGAAGCAGTCTGGGGGACTGATGCCATCTCTGCTAGGGGAGTGTGCTAATCACCTGGCTTTAAAGATGTTCTCAGTCTTGATGGTGGCCACTTATGCACTGCATGCAAAGTGAGCCGCTTCCAAAGCAAGGGGTGAGAACCTACTTCACAGGCCTCCAGTACCTAGTCACACAAGACAAGTCAATCAGAGTTCAAACCCGTGCTCTATCTGATCAAGATAGGAGTTTGAATTTGGGTCCTTATCTCCTCATATGAATATCCGACTAATTACTCTTTCCAAAATGGAACTGGTCCAATAAGTCACTCCATACAAACTACTTCAACAGTAGTTGAGAGTCAATAAGTAATAAAGTATGACTCTCCAACCTGATGTTGATGGTAGTCACTTTGGAAGCCTGGGCAAACCCTTTTATAATCAAAACAGTGGGAAAAACCTCCTCAGCATAATAAAGGAGTGAATTGCATATAAAAGGTCAGAGAGCAATCCTTTTGCAACAATTTAACAATTTTGTAAATGTCTTGCATTTCCTCGCCTTTTATGTTTGCATTTGCCAATTTTTTGTATTCTCCAAAAATGTTTCCTCTTGAGACATATGGAACATTTCATGTTAAACAAAGTGCAGTGGGCTGGGTGGGGATGGTGGTGGTTTTTGTGTGGAAACCTGGAAAAATTGTGAATTCGGTTCAGTTTGAACCAACATTCTTTTTCAAGTGTTTGGCTTGGCAACTGAACTGAAAAAAGAGTCATTTGCACAGCTCTAAGCCTCCTTTGCAGCTGGACCCCTGCGTTTTACTAGGAAAATTGTAGCTAGTCCCTGGAGCTGTTCATCCATGGCACAGAGGCATGAAATGGAAATCCACCAGAATTTAGGGTTTCTGAAGGTTTGGAGGTTTTGGAAATGGGGGAGCTCTAAAATGGGATTAAATGATAGCATCCACAGTATGTGTACTACTGGACTCTCCAAAGACACATCATTGTTTTCTGAGATTCCCTCTGTCATTTACTTGCAGAAAGATACCTCTGATGGACATCCTTATGGGAAATACTAGGAAGAGGACAGCTCTTGACTTGTGTGCATTGTTAGCTGGGAACAGACATTCCTTTTTCTAACTTTTTCATTCCATGATGTAATGAGAACATTTTAAACCAGGACAAGCAAATTACAAGTGCCAAGCTTTTTCCTAGATGCTGCTTGTGATCAAACACACCCATCCATGCTTTTAAATACCTCATAATTAAACATGCAAAAATGGAGACTTAATTTGAACATGTAAATTAATCACATGTTGTAACAATTGAAACTCATAACTGAATGTCCATTAGCAGACAACGCTGTTCCTCATTCTTTTGTTTGCATGTTTATAGTAATCACGCAATAGGATTTATGGTGCATGTCACCCTTTGAAAATTAATTCTGCATCAACTTAGGAGATGTGTTCCCATGTCTATTGTATAGCTTTCTCTATAAATGCAAATAATTGCAAATTAAGCCACAGATGTCTAAAGAGCAGCAGGAGTGACCATTATTTGATGTATGATGCACATCATGTCATTTCTGTGTCACTCCTCTAGGGGTTAAATGAGTTTCATGTTTTGGACATCTTAGGAAAATAATAAACAGTGTAGCTCATCCAAAAAACATCTGCTGATTTTTTTTTTGTTGTTGTTGTTAAATAGGAGACAAAGATATTTAAAATGTGTTTTCAATTGCCTGCTAAGAAAATAAGTTTAAATAAAATAAACCTTTTTTTCATCCTGAAAAATTGTGAATTTACCTTCTGTCACAATTTAGAAAAGGCTAAAATTTATCCACATTGTGTATTTGACCAGTAAGGAATTCAGTTACTGTGGTGAGCTACATTAAATATAGATGGATGAGAATGAGGTCAGTGGAGTGAACGCAAGCTGTACGCTCAGAGCTAATGTGCATGCACATTACGTTAAAGATGTTTACCCAATGGATGTCTGTATGTCCCTGTGTATTTCAGTGCATGTGCATGATAGGCCATGAAGCTTTCCCTAACAAGCATTTGTGAAAGAAACAACCCCTTCATATTTGCATTTCCATTGAACACCAGAAACACTTCTACTGGTAGGAGTAGAGTTGACTGCTGGGGTCAGAATTCACTGCAGGGCTTGGGCTCTTCATCATGTAACGTGAAGCCTGGTCAGTAAAGCCTCTTCATTAACTTAGGTCAGGCCTTGGAATTCCTCTTCATCAGCTAGTGTTTACTCGGTTGAAAATATTACCTTGAGCTTTCTCACCCATGCAGGACAAGTTCTTCCCGACTGAACTTCTCTGTTTTTATTATATAAATCCAGCTTGATCCTCAGCGTCCTGCTTCTTAATGTGCTATGCAGCTGTCTCAGGCTCCTGGCTTCATGCCATCTTCATGTTATACCTCCCAGCAGGTCAGCTGCTTCCACTCCGTTGTTTTTTTAATCCCTTTGAAATAACCACTTTTTTATAGTGCTACTTACAGGAAATACCTCTCCCGTAATGCCTCTGAATCACTTACAGCCCAAAATGTTGCCGTATGAATCTTAAAGAAACCTATCTTACTCCTTCCTGTATAGTGGCTTCATGTCTATAGACACTGAAGTGAATTGTGATGTAAATAAGGAGGAGTTTTTTAAAGAAAAGCCTCTCACCTTCTTGCACACAAAGTACTTAACTGATGGGAAGCACTCGGAGAGGCATCAGAACTTGGACTGACCAGTAATCAACCTGAGGCCTAGATAATGCAGGGGAGCTACAGTAGGACAAAGTGTACTAAGTGTGGAGATAGTAAAGTATTTATAAAAATGTAGCAAAATAGCTTTGTGATAATTAGTGAAAAGGAGGTCACAGCCTGTCTTTCTGTCCTCCACAAGCCTCTTATTTATTACTGTGGCATGACAGCATATGGCTCTGAGTTTTTAGTGGACTAATACCATTTCTCAGTTGTTTTTGCTTTCTCTTTTCTCACAGTAAGATGTGACTTAAATTCCTAAACCCAAAACCCCCAAAAATTCAACCCACAAGCCCCAGTGGTATTTGGAGTTTATGTATTCTTTAACCAAAGGTCTTTACATAACCAGATACTAGTACATTCTTTAGTGAAATTCTTGAAGCTTTGGGCTTAACCACTGCTTCTTACAGTGATGTGCTTGAAAAAATGTCAACTATGTAACTGTACTGGAGGGCTGTAAAATTGAGGTACATCCTTTTTCTCAAAGTGACAGACTGGTGTCAGGGTCTAGATTGAAGCAGGGTCTTGGCTTCAGCTTGAACAGTCCCATGGTGACATCAAAATTTTGGCATCTATATTTAATTTTTTTTTGTTATTGTAATTATTTCAGAGAAAAGCTGAAGGGTTTGGCATGAATGAATCCACTACAGAGATATCTGCTGGAGTAAGCAGAGAACTTTAAAGCTTTGTGAGTTGGGAATTGCCATATTAATTTTTCATAGATTATTAATTTTTAAATCTTCATACTGCCTGCAGCAGTGGACTTGGGTGTGTACAGGACTTCTTTAAATTGTGGGCAAAGGGACTTTATTTCTGAGAGAACACAAAGGAGTAATGCAGCAAAATCCTTTTTGGAAGGAGAGATGTAAAAGTGCTTAAAGAGGCTTGAGACAGAAAGAAACACACAAAGGGTTTACAAGGCTGGAGTTAAACAAAACTAAGTAGGATTTAGAAAAGTACTTAAAAAAAATAATCCTGAAAAGGAAGAGAACAATCTCCCTTTCCACCCAAAATCAAAAAGGAACACTATTAAAATGTTCTTAAAGTATTTAGTTTCTTTTAATACATTGGGCAGTCCAACATGACTCTGTGTGTATTGGCAAAGCATAGTAGCCTTTTGGATATTTAATATTCATCTAAGTGTGTTTCAGATCTATGTGTGATAAACCTCATTTGCTAAATATGGGACATTGATCTACTCTATAACACAGCAGTTGTGTTTCAGGTAATAAAGCAAAATGAGGTGTCAGGCTTATTGTCTCTTAGATAACTTCTTGCATTTTTCTCTGAATTGTGATGTTAATGGGAAATCTCTTTGTCAGGACCCTTTTACTGAAATATTTCTGAGTTGTGATTGCTTTTCTTCTAAATCCTCTATACAATCTGTGTTGTTATACAGTTTACTATGGAAAATTATGGGAGCACCCAGAAACAAAATCCAAGATTGGTCCTTTCTCATGTGTTTGACAGTATTCTTGTTCAGATATCCTGAATGGGAACATCATCAAGAAGTATAGAGCTCATGAGCTGGAGTCTAGAGCAAATTAATCTGGCACTGCTATTCTGGGCAGTGGATCCTTTGTGGCCTTGGGCAGAAGAAGCACATGATCTTTCAATCTATTTCCCTTTCTGTAATATAGGGTGATGAGAATAAATTCCTATCCAACACAATATTTTTATTTGCTATAGAGAGATGAAATGCTATGGAAACAGCCTTAATGAGGATCATTCAAAATCAGAGCATATCCATCATTAATAATTTAATTTTTTCAGGTTCTCTATTCTATTTATTTATTTATTTATTTTTAAATGAAGGAACTCTGTTCATAATTGAAGAGACCAAAACATTTAAAGGTTGGATTCATATTCTGGACAATATTCTGAATTTCAAGAAAACTACCCCCCCACTGTTTCATTATGAGAAATATTCTAAAGGCTTTCCAAAAGTTTTGTCTTTATGCAGAACCACAGTCTGTTTATTTCTTCATGCCAAAGATGAGGTTTGGCACAAGATTGTCCCATACCCTTGCCAAAAGCTCTCCTAAGAGCACACTCAGTTAGTTTATATTACTACTTTTGAAAAAGGAAACATTAAAGAAACCATATTTTTAATGCAGTATAAAGGTCCTCTGAAGGCTGAAAATGCCTCTCTCTGGCCCCACCTCACTGTGAAGGGCTAGGGGAAGTGAGGGGGAAAAAGGAGCCCTACAGTGAAAGAACTGCCTCTGTGTGAGGCCTGGGAGCTACGACAGCTTCGCTCCAACCCTCATTTCCCTGCAGGCTCTGTTTTCAAAAATTATTTCTAAGTCTGGTTGCCCAAGTTGAGACAACCATGGCTTCATTTTCAGCAAGTCTGGGCACTTTAACACCTGTTGATTTTACTGTGACTCTACAATGAAAGAAGGACCTAGGATGCCTCCTGCCAGTTTCCCAAAATACAGCGAGTGCACAGAGTACCCAGTGCCTTGGTCTGTTCCTCTCCATCTGTGACCCTATAAGCACTACTCGTGCACTACTGCATCCCCTCTGCATCTGCCATGAAAGGTCATGAAGCCAGAGAAAGGCCACGGTGCTTGTATGTCCAACCTGTGTTTTCTTTGCTCTTGAAGCAGTATGACCTCTAGCTGGTATCTGGAACCACAGGCATTTCTTTAATACCTAGAGTGACATAGCAGGCATATTCTATAACTTTTGGCTTAATATGGCATTGCCCTACCTATTGGGGGAAAAGAAACTTGAGGGATCTGAATAACTGTGCTTCACAGTATTGCTGTTGATGAAATGGTTTCATTAAAATTCAGAGGTTTAATTTTTTACACTTTTAAGCAGTCTTCAAGTGTGAGATAATACATAATTAAAACATAGAAAGCAATTGTCATCGAAATGCATGATTATCTGGTTGTATTTTGCACAGAGTGAGAGACTATTTCAGGTGATTGTACAAAGACTCGTGTATTGTAAAAAGTGAGAACAATGTGTGTATGTGTATCGATCTGTCCATCAGAAGTCAAATTGTACTTTTAGAAACTGAAGCCAGATGTTAAAGTCTTCATCCAGCTGAATATCTCTCTCCTCCTGGAGTTGTCCATTCAGGCTGTTCATTGTCTATGGGCTGCATGGGCCAGCGGTAGTTGGCTCTCAAAGAGAAATCTGGTAAAACATGGAAGACATTATTTTGCATTTGAGTTCCCCACACTAAAATGACAGCCAAAATTTCTGCATGTAATTTTCAAATATGCTTTTTTTTTTTTCCAAATGAAACTGCCACATCCAGAATTTCTTGTTCAATCACAATACCTTTTTCCTCCTAGAGACCAGTCCAAAAAAATTCTGTTAGATGGCAGAATACCTAAGTGTTAGAGACGTATATGAAAAATCTGAAAATAAAATGTGAGTCTATGGTCTTAGATGAATGGGATCCTTTTTTTTTCCTGTAAGTACATCTGTGAGATCTTTCAGAGTTGTACCAATGTAGATAAAGTTCCAGGGTCAGGGCCTTTAAGAATTCTTAGTGAAAGTTTTAACTTGAGTTACAAAGCATTTGTACTATGATATGAAAACAAAACCATGCTGTAAATTCTTAAAATACTCAAGAGTGAGTTACTATATAATCTGCAATTTTCTTCAATACTGGTGTTTCTGGAGATAATAAATGTAGAAAGCTTCAACAGGTAGATCCTCCCATCATAACTTCACTCTGATATTCAGATGGCAGTCCTTGAAGAACTTAGAATCATAGAATGGTTTGGGTTGGAAGGGACTTTAAAGATCATCTAGTTCCAACCCCCCTGCCATGGGCAGGGACACCTGCCACTAGACCAGGTTGCTCAAAGCCTCGTCCAGCCTGGCCTTGAAGACATCCAGGGATGGGGCATCCACAGCACCTCCAGGCAACCTATTAACTTAATCAATTTTTCTGCTGTAAATAGGTATTTTGTTTAGTTAACCCGCTGGAGGATTTAGACAGTAACCAACTTGTTCTGTAGATTCAAAGAGTAGGGACTGTTTATTTGTATATTCTGTCTTCCTGCATATCACAGGCCAAAAAATATGCTCACATCTTCATTGACCCTGATTCCTTCAATGTTTGATTAAAACGTTACCTGTAAATGTGAACTTTTGAGCACAATTTCTCTCCTACTGTTGTTCATTTTGAAAAACTGTGGTGCCCTGAGCTTGGAATGAATAAAGTCTCATTTCCTATGGCACTGGATTGTCTGGTTTTCTAACAAACACAAGCTCCAATTGGAGCTTTTCCAGTGGATAGGAAATTCCTGACAGCTCAATACTAGTGGATTGTCTGAAGCCCAGTAGGTTATGTTCACAGTGAAGCCTTTCATTTACTGGGAGCAGCCCTGTTAAGGCCAGCCTATTCACCTGTCCAACTATTTTCCTGCATTATGTTAAGAATTGGATTGGTTTTGAGGTGTCTACTTTTATTAGCATAGGCTTAGGAATTTAATTATGTTTGGGGTGTCTGCTTTTGTCAGGTGTGATTGGAATTGGTGATTGTGTCCAAAAATTATTTTGTGTGACCACTCATGCAGGCAAAGCTTGAGTGCGCAAGATTTGTTTACCTAGGAAATCTGGCATCTGTACTGCCAGAGATATCCAAACCCCTGTGGATTTTTATTGTTGTATTCTTACTGTTCATTAGAGAAGCAGAGATAAGAGAGTTTCATCTGATGTAAAACAGCATTCCCAGAGGATATCAGCAGTGACCGATGAGCTAATTTCTTTCTGACATTCTGCCTGTTTCTGGGGTTTCTTTTCATCATGGTGGGCCTTTGAAAAACATGTTTAAAATACACTGTGCTGCTAGATTGAAAAAAAGGGTTAGTAAATTCAATTTTTGTCATTTTTTTTAAAGTATTTGACATGTCAGCAGCCAATAGGCAGGATGCAAGTGAAATGTTGAGGCTCTGTTTGCCTTCACTTCCATTTGTATTTGCTCTATCTGAAGATGCTTCTAGATTTTGTTACAATAATACTCTTCATTTAGAAATTTGGACCTCCTCTGATGTAAGCCCCAAACATTTCCACTTCTAAGTGCAAAAAGTTGATCCCTGTGTAACTATAAAGTGGTGCCAGGTTCTAACCACACTACCTTACCTACCCTAGTCCTTTGGAAATGTTTTACTTGCAACAACTTTATATACCAAACATGTTTGTTTAATAAAAATGTTGTTATGATAACTATAAACAACATATTTTTTATATGACTAATGTTTTCATGAAGTTGCTTTCATTTTCACAGGTCACTGCTTCCTTTTCCAGCCTCACAAACAGTTTTCTCAATCATCTTGGGCACCGAGTTGGTGCCTCAGCACTTGGATCTGTGTCCTGTGATTTGATCTTCTTTTCAGAGTGTTGTCTCATTTGTCCCTGTCCATGTACTGTTTTTCTGACACTTCTTTTTCTTCTTGTGCCACTTTATGACAGTTGTTCTCCATGATGTTCTGTTGAAAGAAGTGAGATATCCGGAAAAAAGTTATACTTAGCATGAAAAAAAAAGAAGGAGCTGACCAATAAACTACCTAGAAAGTAAGTACTTTTCTTACTTCTTATGTGTGCATATGTGTTGCTATCTTAAAATCTACATTCATGACTTTATCTACAACACAGGGCATATTTTGTAAATGAGCTTAAACACTCAATCAAATTGTAATTATTCATGAATAGTCTCTCTTTTATTGTTAATGATATGCATCACACTAACGGAGTTTGATATACTGATTATGAGAATAAAGTTCATCTGAGGTAACAGAGTTTATTCCTTTCTCAGGCATCCAGCCTGGGTCTCAGCTGCAAAGTAAGTACCTCTCCACATCTCATTACCAAAATAGCAACCTTCTTAATCCTTTGCTGTGAAGAACAAAGGTTCAATTCAGTCTCTGGAGCAGAAATAGGATCTTATTAATGCACTGGCAACTACAGTGTTGTTATTTTTGTTAGAAAAGGGAGAAACAGGAATTTGCTGATATATGTTAGATTAAAAGCTGTTATTGTTTTGAGATTAATTGGATTGATAGTTAGGCCTTTCCAATGGCACTTGAAAATCTACAAAATGTCTTGTAATTTAATATTCTGGGTGATTTCAGGAGCTGCTTCCTGGAAATTCGACTCTGTTTTTTGTATTTGTTCTGAAAGAATCACTCAGGGTATAAGTTAAATGGTGTATTTCTTGCTGTGCAAGTGGTGGAACTAGAAGAAAGTTCTGTTGCTCTTGCCTGGAGTGCTGGTCTTCCTGGGCTAAATCCACTTGCCATGCAGTGGATCAGAGCTGAGACCCAAGACACCACAGAGGTACCCAGTGTTCAGCCTCTGTGGAGCACTGGCTCAGAAGAGGTCTGTGCATTAGCTGAGTGTTTAGGCTTGAACATGTTACAATTGACGTATGAATTCACATTTTGAAGTATTAAAGCTCTGATGATGTTTTATGGAGTCTTTTGTTTCTTTTGAAAGATTTGCTGTCGTGTAGTGTTGAGCTGCAATGGACTGTGGAATTTGGGATCCCTGTGGAGTAGGCTCTCTATGCCTCTGGCAGCTCGTCAGGTTAAAGTTGAAATTAGGATTGCAGAGAAGAGCCAGAGGAATTCCACTTAGTAAATTAAATGTTATTGAGTTTGAGGACCTGGAAAAGGGTGAGAGAAGGATCTGGGTGAGCTCCCAAATTGGTATGAATGACTGGCATAGAAGGTATTGCTTAGAGCAAAATAAATGCAGTGTAACCAATCTGTTGAGACCAGCAAACTGTTTCTGGAAATGACTAGTGCTTGATAATTCTTAGCGATAGGCAAATGCCATACTCGAAAATACGTGTGGTCCATTGTGCAATTCTGTGTGGGTGTGGATCTTTGCAGGTTATTGGCCTGTGCCCTCTGGCACAAAATGTGTTTGCATAAGTCTTAGCATGTAGAACTTTGGGTGTTTATCTTCATGTGTATGTGAAAGGTTCAGGGTTGAGTGAGGGAGAACTATCCCAGAAACTGAGGTTAGCAGAAGCATTCTGGATAACTGTTCCCAGGCCTGCATACTGTCACAGAAACTGAAGACCAGTAAGATGGCATTTGCAGTGAACTTCAGTTCTCTGCTTCTATTCCTCATGGTTTGGACAAACCCTGTGCTTAGCCTCCAGGAGATAGGACAGAGATATGTCTATTGATGGAGTATGTAGGCTGAGACTTGTGGCCTGAGTGTGTGGACTTTTATTTGTGAGTTGGAAGAGATTTCTGAGCATAGTCTAAGGCAATTGTGTTGTATTAATTGCTATTTTATCCTGATTGTGTATTTGCCCAGAAGGCTTTAAGTATCAAGTTTTGATAAACCAGGAATTTTTCAAGTGCCAGTAGGATATTTGGGGCTGAGCCTGTTCTCTGTTATACCACTATAAAGCTGGGATGATTGTACTGATTTCTCAGTGGCAGTGCTAGAGTAGGACTGGGCCCGAGAGAGGAGGCCGTGAATGTGCGTGTGTGCGCCTTGGGCAGTGAAACAGCTGACTGAAGAAACAGCTCATGCACTGCTCCCATTTCCCCTTGGTGGTTTCCAGTTGTCCTCTTATCCCTGGCATATGAAACTACATTAATTAGGTTCAGCTTATGAAAACAAGTGCAAGGCAGTGTGTGTTACCCACCTTATATTGCTGCACGTAAACAATGTGCTACGTACAACAAACTGTGATCACAGATGCTGAGTAACAGTGTAGTTATAAGGCCAGGAGCTGAGTAAAGAGAAAGTTCCTTTGGCAAAGTAGTCATAGGCTAGCTGGCTTCTCAGACTGTGCAAAAGACGAAGACATGCTCACCTGCAGGAGATCAGTGTGTATTGCACCTGGACCACAAATGCAAGTGTCAGACTTCATGCTTTGATCACCACAGGTCTTTTAGTATTGACTGAGACAGGAGAAATGAAAGAGATAATAGGAGAGTAAAGGAAGAAGGTTGTATTGCTATTTTCCCCTACCAGTAAGCATATATTTGTAGGATATTAACAGTTTTGAGTGTTTTGTTTTTACATTTCTTGCACATTTTTTGACTAGGGATCCTAATTGACTTCCTCAGATAAATGCAGGATAAGTAGATTTAAATTGTATTTGAAAAGTTTGCTCACCTGGATTTTCCAATTGTCCCCATGCAAGACTGAATGAGTGATATTTTTATGCTGCTGCAGCAAGACGTGGTGCTATGTTGCTGCCCAGTTTGGTAGGAATGTATTTTCAGGAATTGACTGAAATCAAGAGATGCAGAGGAAAACACATTAAAGAATGCATGGAAATCACAATGTCTTAACACTGTTGCTGGCTAGGAAGATTTGACTAAATTGGATGAACTACTACAGGCTAAAGCAAACTGGAAATTACAAACTCAAATTTAAGTGAATATTAGAGACTTAGTGGACAAGGTTGTGCAAAAGTTGGAATATGTGTGGATGCTGTAGTCATGATGGAAGAGTTCTGCGCAAAGGAGAAGAAGGTGTTGACAGGTTGGTGTTGCCCAACTAAAAGTGTTGTATGAGCCAGGAGAAATTATCCCTATGATTTAGAAATATGAATAATAAATGAACTACACATAGTAGTGTTGACAATAACAAATCTGGACAAATATACTGCCCAAAAATCAATATTTGATTACTAAGTTTATTTGGTAAAGGAATAGCCTATTGAGGTCATCAAACAACAAAATTAGATTAATTGTGGTTTAAATGTCAGTTTTATTTCCTTTGTTTGTTTTAGATCATATGATGTAGCTGTGATGAAGTTCTGTTATGACAGAGGGAACCTTTTCCTGGATGCATGTGGACAGTGGAGGAGAAAACAGAGAGGAAAGCAGGAAAACGTGTTTGGAAGGGTAGGGGGAACTCTGCTTGTGTTCATTTTCTCTGTTTTACACTTCACTCCTGATGCAAGCTGAGATCAGAAGTGCTGCAGATCTTCAAGCAGGTAGTTTTAACTTAATTTAGTGCATTAACCTATCTAACCACTGGGTGGAGACGGCAGACAAACTTCCTATTAACTGTTATGCTATAAAAATGTGTGTGGAAGGTAGCCCAAGATCTAGAAATGTAACTAAGAGACATGGTGGAACTGCACAGGAGGCTGGGGCTGGAGGTGAAAGTAGGCAAGAAAACCAGTTTTTAGTTGTGACTTGTGTCACCCTAGAAAGACAGAGCAATAGAATTTGTGTTGTAGAAAGTTTAATTCTATCAAAACATCTGATGTTTATCTCCTGTCCAAGACTGATGCAGCTGTAGAAAATCTCATGTTTTGGCTGATCACCATGACCTTAACAAGAGGGCTTTCAGACTACAGTGCTGAATTTAAATCTATCTATATCTCCTCCACTCAGTGATACTTTGTGAGGTGCTGGTTTTCCCTGGGGACCTGTCACCTTATAGAACCTCGGAAATTAAATTAGTGAAACTAGCATATGTTGGTTTCATATTTTCGTGAGGAGGTGAATCCTGAAGAAACATGTGCTCTGAGCAGGAGAGCGCTCAGCCTTCTTAGTGGAGCAGGACTCAGTGTGAAGATGGGAAAATGTCAAAGAGGAAGAGTTTTAGTACACAAAGTAAGGAATAATCATATCAATCCAGAAAGCAAAGGAAACTACCATGCTCTGACAGGCTTTTCAAACTAGTGAGCATGGCCAGACTCTACTGACTGTGAGAATATTACACAAGATTCAGCCTGTATTTTTACTCCTAAATGCTTGAGTCACTGAAGGTATGTCTACTCAGGGTTTGGCAGGCAGATACGAACTCACTTTGTCCATGCTCCAAGCTGGCTGGGTGAAAGCTGGCCAGCCATCATTAGCATGTGGCTGAGCCTGAACTAATAAGTCCTGCTGGGAAGCAGAATATATTAGGTTGGGATCAGCATTGCAGGGCTGCAGTTACATGACTTTAGAGGTAGCTTCTACCTGGTGCACTTACAGAGGAAATTGCATCTGTTTGCAAATCTGCCATGGAAGTGCACCCTGACTATATTAGAAAGGTTAACCAGACATAGTGGTCTGGAAAACTGGTGCCCAAAAGGCTGCCCATTCTTTTAAAAAAAAAAAAAAAAAGTTGAGTAACAATCCAGTGCGGAAGTCCAGCTTTAACAATCTGCTTTCAGATGCTTTTTGTCAGGACTGAGGCTTGATATATCCAAAGACTTAAAACTGTATGTTTGAATGGAAACCCAATTGTTCAGTGTGAAGGACTGTGCAGATATGACAAATGAGCACCTTGAAGTAATATCTGCCTGAATTAAATGTCACTCCTTATACAGTCCATTACACAAAACACTTGCTCCCTTGTTTATAATGATTGGAAAGGGCTAATGACAGCTTCTTTAGCTGGTGTCCCTGATTCTTAGGTCGCTTAGGTACTTTTGAAGATGCTCTCTTTCAAATTACTTTCTGTAGTTAATTTCTATGGCCATGATGTTCACAAAAAAACCCAAAACAACTACCAAAACCCAAAACCTGTTTCTAAATAAAATTCGTGGGCATTTAAACAATTTTTTGTCCTTAGCCTCAGGAGTCCATTAGTTGCTATGTTCTTGAAGCAAATTAAAACAATGCATTCTGTAGGATATAAAACTATTCCTAACTGTGGCAGTGAATCACTGCAGTCATTAGATTAATACCAACTATTATCATCCCGGATGCTCATCTGGTTTTACTGAGCTTTGTTAACGAAATGGAAATGTATGATTAAAGTCATCCTGTCTGTCCCTCTAAAGTTGTGCCTGTGAATGAGTCACTGTTTTACAAATGGATGTTGCCAGATGCTGATATTGAATACGGCTCCAGCCGTCAGAGCTCTGGATCCAGCACTGCATTCTTGGAGTCCAGACTGGAACACTGAAATTCCCATTGAAATCTGTGGGAATTCTGTATGGCGAAAGCCCAGCTACCTTTATGGCTGGCTGTGGCAGCTCAGAGAGAGATGCAGCTCTATGCAGTAGGCACATAATAGCTTGGGGACTCTTATGAATTTCATGCATCTCTTCACTTAGTCACTTGAAACCCAAGATGGAATTGAGGATACCACATTCCACTTAAGCTTTGTTTGTTTGAGGTCAACTGGGTGCCCTTTGCTGTCTCTGGACGTGACACCTTCTGCTCCACTGGCAGAGTTGCAGCTGTGGTTTCCGTGCTCACTGGGCACAAGAACTATTTGCACAGAGCAAGCCCCAGTGTGTCAGTCGACTTGCCTGCCCTGCCCACTGCAGTGGCCCTGGCTGGCTGCACGAAGGGTGGAATGTGCTTCAACCTTTTGGCAGATATATAGCTGTTTGCATGCCCCAAAGTAAATAGCTCCCAAAGATTTTCGGGTGGAGTTGCTCACAGAAAGCTGTGTCATGTGGGGAAGGTTGACCCAATAGTTAATTTAGCTTGTTTGCTTCTCATGCGAGATAGGGTTTGAATAGTCCTGGCCTTGGGGAATTTCACATCTGGATTCAAACTCTTTATGGCTACTGTCCCCTAATCTGTGCCATGGGCTGTTCCCAAGTCCTAGTTCTGTACTTTTCCAAGCTTTGTGTTTCATGTCATCCCCTCAGGGGCATTTGTAAAAGTGGGAGGGCCAGATTGGTAGTTGTAAGAAAGAAAAGTATCATCACTGACGTCAATGCAGTTCTGCCACTTCACATTTGCAAGGGATCAGGCCCAACTACCAGTGTCACAGCCTGCTGGGGAGGAGGGGAGGCAGCCTGAGAAGTGTTGGGTTTGCACTTCGCCAAGTGACAGAGAGTCTGAGCACAGTAGCCAGACATGTTATAAAACAGACTGTCGGAGAGACAGCTCTGTATGGAGTTTTGAGTCTTGATTTACTCCTGGTCATTGCCCTGATATTCCATGGCTTTAAGTCAATTTTAAAAAACTTTAATATATGGACTGCTGTGAGGTTAGTTGCCCAAGACCCCTTGTGTGGTTTCTGGGTGGTCTCATGTGGCATAGGCCAGTTTTGGGCATAGCTGCTTTTGTGCAGTTGGATAAGGCTCCAGTGGAAAATTCAAGGCTGTTGCTCTTCTGTTACCGAACGTATGGCTACATATAGTTTTTAAGTCTAAAGCTTCCAAATCCTTTACCCATCTTAGGATATTTTAAATATTTTTGAAAGCATGAATGTAAGGGCATAATTCTGAATTAAAAGGAAGCGAGACTGAAAGCTCTGAGTAAAGCAGAAGAGAGCCTGGTTTTTCTTGGGTGCAAAGAGGAGTACAGCAGGGGGAAAAGGCCACTTAGTAATAATGCATCCTTTCAGAGATCCACTAGCGCTGTTCCCAAAACTCTGCCTGCCTCGTGCATTTCTCCTCCTGTGCTTTTGCTCATCTGAACAGTCTCTCCAGAAATCAGCAATTTGGAACACAGAAGAAGTAAATCTCTTTGCCAGGTAAATGGGAACAATAGTGGAGTGGGAAAGAATGAATCACTGCCATTAACAAGAAAACTAGGGTTGCTCTCATCATCGACACAATGCAGTATCTATTCTCAAATGTCAGGGCTAATAACTCACCATTTACAAATTAGAATTAACCCCCTCCCACACAAACCCACATAGTCTTTGCTAGCCTTCAAGCTTAGGTCGTAGCTGCCATTCTCTGAGGGCCACCAATAAAACCTTCAAAATATATCTCCTCCAGACAGTGTGGCTGCTTTCAAGATTGAATACTCCTCTCCTTTTCCCTTTGGATTTCGTTTTAGTTACAGCTACACCACTGAAAAATATGGAAATGCCTTTAAAAACCTATCTAAGGCCCTAATTATCCTTAATGTAAGAGGACCATTATCATTTACAGATGAAATGAATATACAACAAGTAAGAAAGATTCCAAAGTTTTGGTTACCTTAATAAATTCCTAAATGTGGAGGAACTCACAGATCTTTATCCAGTGCAACCAGAAATTATAAATGCAGGTGGGAGTACCAAAAGCTTGAGTGTTTCAGCTGGCATCTTAAAACATCTTCTGTTGAGACGGTGTTTTTCATCCAGTGTATGGATGAGTTGTAACTCTAGCTGCCCAGAAAAGATATAACAAGGAAGTTTCCTAGATAACAATCATGTAGGTGTAGAACATGAGATTCTGCTAATTTCAGATGCTCATCAGGATATTAATAGCCACGACACCTTCTCACTCTGAAAGTAATGGGCTTGTTTGAATTCCTGGTCCTGAAATATAGGACACATTCAGGTTCTGTTTTTCAACCAGGAAGGCTTTTAAGGTGAAGTTGAAATGGGTAACTGGAAAAAAGGACGCAGAAACAAATTTGGGGCTGATTAGTAAAGTCCATTTAAGAAATTCTGCTTGCCCAGTCCAACACAAGCAGGTTTTTTATTAATTATATTATTCTCTCTTTCTCTGCAGATTGAGAATTCTTCAAAGTGGTTTACATGCAGTTCTTAGCACAGCTGCTTGCTGGGGGTGTGTGCTCTGTGTGGGGGATCTATCAGCAGCCTGGCTACCTCTGTGTGATCTTGGGTAAGGCCTGGATAAAAATCAAAGGCCAGATTGTTCTGTTTTACCAAATGTGTTGCCTGGAGCTTGCTAATTAATAGAATGTCTAGGAATGTCATACATCTATTGAAAAAAAGAGCGTCACTTGAAAATTGCTATTGTTTTAATTGAATGTTGTCATTTTCACATAGTGACCGATATCTTAGCCTACCAGTCTTTTTGAAAGAGCAAACTGGAACATGGGAAAACAGACCACTCAGGGAAACACTGTCTGTTTTTAAGTTATTTTTTAACGTACGTCTCACAGAGCCATAAATGCTCCCACATGTTGACTGGGGGCCTTATCCTGAAATCCAAACTTGTGTTTTATTCTTCTGGGTTATTCCATCATAAGTCAGTGCCGGAGGCCGACTGAAAACAGGGGTTGCAGAATTGGCCTGATTTTGACCTAGCAATGGAGCATAACTCTGGGAAAATTTGCTGGAGATATGGCACTCAGTTACATGGGCAGACCAGCTGAAATTCCAATATTGTGCATGGTGGTAGGCATGCAGGATTGTCTACCAGTAAGTGTTTGCAGGATTGGGTGGTAGGTGGTCCTACTTTATTTGCTGTTTTAACAGAAGTCTGGTACTTGTTATGGAGTGAGTTATTTCCTCTGGGAAAGGTGGGTGTAACTTGTCAGGACATGAAGGATAACTAACCTCAAACACTTGGGAAGTTGTGTGTGTGTGTTTTGATGCATATGATTTTGTTATGTAAAATAGTGAGGCTCACCCCCTTCTCTGCCTGATCGTGCCCTCTTGTGGGTTTTTGCACAGTTCTTTTGAAGGAGAAGGGTAGCTCATATGATGAGGTGAGAAAGAAGATGAATGGAAATAGAAACCAGGAGAAATCAGTTCTTCAGCTGAACAGTTATAAGGGCTTCTAGCATTCAAAAATTTTTTGTCCTGTGTCACTGGGCCTATAGGGGAAAAATGAACATTATCTAAAGGTTACATCTTGATTTTTACAGAATAATTTGGCCACGATTGAATTGTGCATGATGAGAAACATTTTTTATGATATCCCACTGTAGGTATTTCTCAAATTCTTCCCCTTGTTGTCAGAAAAAGCTAAAATCCTTTTTTTTTTGTGTAGCTCTTGGTTTGGCAGCTGGTTTTCATATGATTTGTTTCTGTCAGTGCATTACAGCAAAGGTGTGTGCTTTGGGCCACGGGTATAATTAGAATTTTTTATGTTTCAACTTATGTTGAAAGCTCCCTCAGTTGGCAAATGGATCATTCAGTGCTAGATTTTCTGGAACCCAACAAAGTTGATGGCATTTTGGAGGTAGAAAAAAGCAACGGAGAATGAGGGGGAGTATCTTTTTATCTGTCAAATACAGTTGTAGTATCTCTGCAACACTGTACTTTAAGTACAGTACGCTGGTCTTGGCTTTTATGAGAGTTCTGGAAGAGTTTTGTGCACTGCACAGTCTGATTGACAAAGAAGTTTTCTGTCCTCGCATGACCTTCTTTTAATTTAAAAAAAAAAAATTCAATAAAAGTTCAGCCACACAGCAAGGGATGAATTTAAAGTCTGCACACCATGTGACAATGGTAAAACTTTCATAATAGCCATCATATTTGTTGGTTTAAAAATCAACTTCATTGTCATAGTTAATAGTTTGCAGCTGCTGTAGAACAGAGGCAAATTGCTATGTATGTGTGAGTCTTAAATGCAAGTAAGATCCACTGACTCGGACGACTTGGTTAGTTTTTCCTATCTATTGGTAGTATTGCTGATCATCATCTCTATGCGATGAGAGGAATTCATTGCCACATTTCAGCACTGCTGAGCTGACTATGTGATCTTGCAAGTATAATAAACTTGTTTTCAGTGGCCTGCCAAAGTATACTCCATGACATCCCATTAAAAAGGCTCCCAAGGTCGTGTATAAGTAGGTACAATCCCCCTGCAGACCTGTGGAATATCATCAGCATTGATTTAACTAATGAAGGTAAATTACATGAGAAGTGTTAAAGAATCAGAATTTGTCACCTAATGTGAAGCCCAGGAGTAAAAGAAGCCTTGTTGGAAGATCACCAGGTAAGTTCTCTGCCAACTTATGAAAAGTATTTGTAATTTGCACCAAATTCATATTAGATGAAATGGGAATTAGATGGAATGGTTCCTCTGCGTCTTGCTGGTGATGTGCAGAAGTGTGTAAGGTCAGAATGGTCCAGTGGCTAAAGTGTAACAACAGGCTGAGGGCAAGCAGAGGAGTATGTGAAGTGGCTGCCAGTTAGCCTGGACTGGGAGCCATTCAAGAAAGCCTCCCTAAGGTGTTGGAGTTGTGGCAACCACATGGAATTATATCCAAAGGGGTGTGTTGTGCCTTTAGGCTGAGGAAATATAGTGTTATTTAGATTTAAGGAGATGCTATTTTACTTATCCTCCTCCCTAATGTGTCTGCTGTTAGAGCAGAACTGAGCTTAAATAGTGGACCTAGAGCTGCAGACTAAATTAGAGGGGCATCCCTTCTGAGCTATTTCAGAAGGACTGTGGTTATTAAAAGCAAAACATCCCTTTGTGTTTTAGGCACCTGCCTCTGCGTGAAGAAGTCAGGGAGTTCAATGGGTGCAGGGCAGCCTGTCCAAGACGCTGTGTTCTCATGGCTGAAGCTCAGTTTTTCCTTCAAAAAAGCAAACAGCAGAGGAGCAAGAAGGTTTAATGACTGAGTTTACAAGAAGACAGCACTTTTAATGCTGAAGTCAAAGACTTAGAGACCAAAGGGTGAGAAAAATTTCCCAGGGAAGAGACAGCCACACAGTCCTGCACTGGATTACTGTGCTACTTCACTTGGGTGAGGTTTCTGGTGTGTTTCCTGGGACAAAACCTGACCCTCAGGTCTCCTTCACAAATTAGAGAACTTCAGTTTGGCATTACTGTGAAGACTGTGTAATTGCAGTGATTTCAACTCTTGTTATCCCTTCAATGTGCTAGTTTGTTTTATTTGCATAGAGACCATGACTAGCACCGAAGTGTAAACTATGTGGGACCTGTAGTTAATCTGTGCTTTCTTTTTCCCCTGGCGTCCTGTTTTCCCTGGTTTGTGGAGGTTGCTTTGTTTTACAAATGAATGGAAGTGTATACCAGGATATGGGTGGAACATCCAAAACACCCTGTTAGCTTGTAGAGTCTAGAAATTCTTAAAGAATAGGTGCCTCCCCCCCGTTCTTTAACTGTATTCCCCATTGGAGTTTCCTAGCTCTCAGAAAGAAGGGACATCTGATCTGGGCCCAGGTACTTTGTCAACCAATTCACAGTTAGATCAAATGTCCTTTCCTCAGCAAGAGTGAAGAGGTAAGGGAGATACACTCCTCCTGTTAGAAAAGGTGGGACAGATGTCTGGAAGACAACAGCTGTAGATATGTTGGAACTACTCCTTTTGTATTAGAGCTGCCTGTATTTTTCTGTCTCTTGGGATACAGCATCTTGCAGATTTTTGATCAATAGTTCTCAGTCTCCGACACTCCTGACTGTTTCCTGAAGACTGTTGACAAACAGCCACGTTGTTTTCCTTTTTTGGAAGTCATTCTTTTCTGAAGAAGACTATTTATCTGAGCCTGCAAGAGCAGTAGGCATCTGTGATTAGAGAAAGAAGGTGAACTTTATCTAGCTAAATGTAAAAGCATCTGAAATGTAAAAGTCTGCTGTTATTGTAGTCCTTGAGCATCCTTTTATGATCTGTGGATATGCAGTCAATATAGTGAAAGCACTGTAGGTACCAACTTTTCTTATCCTAAAGCAAATGTGTAAAATGTCAGCTGGACTCTGTCCGATAACAGTGCCTGTATCTATTGACTAGATGGGAGACTGAAGTGAGAGGAATGCCCCCAGATTACTTTCCTTTTTCTTAGGGTGGTGGAGCAGTTTAAGGAAGTGGTGGTCTGTATTTCATCTTACTTCTCAGGTTGCCTTCCTTTTCTAAATATTGACAGGAATTTTCAGGGCAGGCATGAAGTAAGTCTGTTGAATATAAATTCTGATTTTTCTCATTCTAGCTTTGCCTGAGACACCACATAATCTACTGACATTTTGGAACTCCATGAGAAAACCAGAATGTTTCCACCAGCAAAAGCCTCTTGGAATTGTTGAAAGAACACTGGAACAATCCTTGTTCTTGCATTTTCTTTTCTTAAGGTATTTTTCCTCCTATCTTATTTCCAAAGGGAAGTCTTATTTTCTTTTCACATTGTCCCACCCCTGTGGCACTTTTGACATTGACCAGAAATTAGAAGCATTGAGTTGGAAAGGTGTCATTAAAACAATGACTAGATATACTTGGAAGAAAGGTTTATTATTTGACTTGCTGCTGCTGAGAGCTGTTAATTACCAAGCAATTATGACCAGACATAATTTTTCACTGTCTAAAGCTGCCTCTTGGGTTTAATATCTGACTGAAAACAAAAGGCAGAAAATTTTTGAGAAGTTCAAAAAAGGCAGAGAGATGTATAAATATTTCCTCAAGGCATCTTTTGGTACCTTGGACTTCAATGCTGGGAGTTTGGCTACTACTGCCTCCTTAGAAAGCATTCTTGGCTCCAGTAGTCTGATCCATCTTTTCTCTCCTGGCTTCTCAAATAATCAAATCATAAAAGTAGTTTGGGAAATATATTTTGCATCTGTAACTCCTGTGATCTTTGGATGCTTCAGGAGTCAAAACTCCACATGGATTTGCCACAGCTAAGGGCTGTGTGTTTGACTCAAAAATCCTTTTGCACACAAATTAGAGGGCAACCAGTGCAAAACAATGTGGTTATAATGCATTGACTAAGCAGGAAGCATGGAGATCAGTCTCTGCTGTGTCAGGAAACAATTTGTCTGTGGCAATGGCATGGCACAGTGCTTGGGAAGACAATGCTGCGAGCAGTGTTCAGTAGGCTGGCTGCTCAAGAAGGTCCTACAGGGGCACTGTCAGTGAATCAATAGGCCTGATTTATCACTGTATTATATTAATTCTATTCCAGGGTGACTCCATTCAAGTCAGTGAATTTATCCTAGGGTAAAACTGGGGAAAAACAGTACCTCACCCCTCTGGCTTTCTGCATGAATTGCTTCTACAGAGCCACATAGATAACTCTCAGTTCCATCCTCTTCAGGGCCCAGCTGTGACAAGGTGGGATCTGGCATGGCTGAAGGAGTTGGAGTATAACCCTGGTACTGACAAAAATTTCTGAGCTCCAGGTTTGCCAGCTAATTGTTAGAAACAGTTTCTGATAAAGACACATGAATTTTACAGTGTGGTTCTTGAGAAGTAAGGCACTTTGAAAGTAGGATTTGTTGTTGGGATGGAACACTTGAGGCTGTCACACCACTAAACTGAGAATAAACAGAGAAGAAAGCCTGCATGAGACTGCCATAAAAGTGGGTATACATGAGGGAGGGAGTAAACTCTTGACTGCAAACAAAGAGTTTGGCATTTGCCTGTAACAACATGCAGGTGCTTTGCCAGCATGAAGAATAGGATTGAGAACTGGAAATCTACATCTCCATGTTCGTCTTTCAGCAGGCTTCCAAGCATACGCATTTTCATTCAAAATCACTACCAAGCTGTTTATGATAGATCTGTGCCAACTGCACTGTTTTATGTAGCCATCTAAGCCAAATCATTGTGACCTGATGTGACTCAGTCTTTTAAAAGGGTGCGCCTTCTGAATTCTCATTTTCTTCATTTCAAAGTGAAACACTGGGAAAAGTGTTGGAATGGATCTGAAAACAGTGCAGCATTCTTATGCAGAGGCAAGAGTGCCATTCAGGCAAACACTAGAAGAAAATCTGTCTTGGGTGTGTTTTTCAAAATGAGTCTGAAATGTTCCTTGGAAAAATATCAGGAATCTTAGACTTAAGTGAACTAATTCACATGCTCTGAGTTTGCCTATATGTGTGGTATTGGGAAGTGAAATGATAGATTCTAAGGGCTCTGTTCCTGAAATTTTACTTCACTTTTTGTTACTGGCATGTATATTTATTTAAGAGCATATGTGAAGTCTGGTGTGGTTTTTTTTTGTTTGTTTGTTTTTCCTTCTATCTTTCTCCTTCTCTGAATATGTCCCATATCTCTGTGTGAATTAAAAACCTGTTAGAAATATGGAAAACAATTAAGTGAAAAAGATCCTTTTTTGGTCAAATGTGCTACATTTTTCTTGGATTTTAGTATATCTCTTATTTATATATTCCACTGTTTGGATATGTTCTCATGCATAGATAATAGGTGATTGTGCATTTTATTCTTGTTCCTCAAATACTACTGAACAAATCAACAGGAAAGTTTTCTCAGGTTCTTCAAACTGAGGTCAAGGGCTTTCAGGCTCATAAATCCTTTTGCTCAGTGTGAGATGTTTTGATACTTAAGTGAAATTTGTCACTATCTTTCCTTTCAGTACCTCTACCTGGTTTTAGCTTCATGTGAGATTGAACTGAACATTTTAGTCTTGTCAGAATTCATAACTGACCGTTGGTTTTTATGTGCAATACCTCTTACCAGTGGTGCTGGGCTGATTTGTTTTTCAGAGATTCCCACTACAACAGATACAATTAAAAATGGCTGGTTTTTTTCCTATGCCAACCCAAGAGTTGTTTTATTTTTTAAAATACAGTGGTTGATGAGAGACTTCCCTCTGACAAAATTAGATTCAGTAGCATAATTGATGAAATAAGGTTGAGGATATTACCCGAAATGACCTTTCAGCCTGAATCTTTATTTGAATGGGAAAAAAGATTTTTTTGAATGTACTTCCAGATAGTATCTACATTTCTTAGAAACTTAAAGGGCTTTTTGTGGGAAACCCCCAAACTATTTCTGTGTGGCTTTGGCCAAAAATATTTGGTTTTCTCTTACCAAATTTCAAAAAGGTTGAATAGTTGGCTGTTCTGAAGGAAAGGCAATACTTTCCATAAAGAACTATCTCCATTTTCTTTCTAGACTGCTATTTTTTTTTTTCAGATTTCTGACAAGCAGAAGAGTACAGAAGTACCTGGAAGTACAGCTGTTGTAGCATGGAATTTCAAAGTAAAAATGAAATTTACAGTCTTTGAGTTTTTGCCTGCTGCAGCACCAGTCAGTGCCAATATATTAGGCTCACACTCTCACTTAAATACAAGCTCAGATTAATGTTTCTGACACTGCATCACTGAAAATACCATTATGGCTTTTTGCCATTGTTATCAGTCACTGGGAAAGAGAGGCTGTGGTTGCCCAAACAATCTCTACTATTGCCAAAAGGGGTCATCTGACCTTTTCATACTCGTTCCTTGTGATTGCTTGAGTGTTCATGTCAGTGCAAAAGGTGTCAGATGAGGAAACTTTGCCAAGTGAAAACTAATAATGAGAAAAAAGGAAAGTTAATGTGGGCTTGAGGGAATGGCAAGAACAGATAACAGCCACCACATATTTTGGTTAAATATGAATTTATATTGATTTGAAATTTCAGTGCAGTGGTGTCACATCCTTGAGATTATGCAGTTCAGTTGTATGGGGCAGTTCTGTCTGAAAACATGGCTTGGACTACATTTGCTGGATAGCATATTTTATTGGATGTTTGAGCAGGTTACCATAAAAAGACAACCCTGGCCATGAATCTTATTCCTGTGTGAGTGAAAGTGGTTGTGAAGTTGAGGGTACAAATGTATATCTCCCATCTAGATTTCTGCCTTCTCATGTCCTTCAGTTCCTATAGATGCTGCCTGGAGGTTTTTTTTTCTAGTTTGTGTTGTCTTTCCTAGACAGATGGAGGGGGTGCTCAGGTACTTTTTTTCCTATTCTTGTCTCAGTAGATTGTGGGGATACTTTTACAGAGCCTGAAACTGTTTTGCAGGTTAGAGTGCGTTATTGCCTCTATTCTGACTACGCCTTATTTTAAACTAAAGGATCAAATCCCCTGACTTCCCTAAATCACAGTTGGAGCCTTCAGTTATGACTGAAATGAAGACGAAGTCTTAAATACAAGGATTAGATAGTTAAATTGTGGGTTTAGAAAATACCCATTTTTGCCATCAGATAATTTCGTGATATTTCTGTTAAGAAGGCTCTTCAACAAAAACTGGAAGGAATTCAGCAGTGAGGAATTCCAGCAGTGAGAATCTGAGATGTTTGGGAAATCAGGAGCAAACTGAAACTGAGGTCTTAGAAATGGTGGTATTTTTTTTTCTTGTGCCAAAAAGCAAGCCAAGTTATTTTGTCCTGAATAATCTGTAGATTTAATCTCTCTTGAAGTGCCCAAGGGGTTCTCTGACAGAGTTTTGGAATCTGTGGTTCTACTTGGTGCTGTGTTTTACAGCTTCATAAAAACCTCTGAAGCTGATTTCTGCAATGAATAAAGTGGAATTCAGTATATATTTGATCTCTTTTAATAAGTAGAAACCTTAACCATTCTGTAAATAAAGACTCAGCCCTTTGTGACTATACCTAAAAAAAAAAAAAAATTCTTGGACTGTGGTAGAAGTGTATCTTGTATCTTCTTCACTTATTAAAACATAAGGCCTTAATTTCAGAGCTAAGAATAAGAAAGATGACAAAGAATAAAACTGGATTGGAAACTATGCAGCCTGTGCCTAAGTCCAGTGAAAATAGTCTTGGTTGAGTCATTTTGATGAAAGCATGTACAGCAAATGATCTAGAATACAATAAATATGTGTATTTAAACATATGGAGGCAATGATTACCTGGGGAATACTTGAGAACAACATTTTAAGCTGTATAACTTTTTTTCATTTACCATGAAAATATATACTATTGTATAGATTTTCTTCCTCTTTCCCACAGCCTAAGCAATGTTGAGGCCAGAAACAGCTTATTCTCTAACTTCCCATTGGAGACTGAACATGGCGTTGTCTTTCTTCAAAATCCAGTCATTCTCCAGCACATCTGCCATTAGTGGACGTTGACCTTCTCTTTCCTGCTGTAGGCAGACGTTATTCAGTTCAGGAAATATCAGGGAAATGACACAGACCTGGCTTAGCTCAGCAACAGTGACCCTACAAGACATGGCCTTGAAAAATCTTACAGTACTGTAAAGTCAGGATCTCTTAACATTTTATTGCATACAGTCTTTGGCATGGTTAGCAAGGTTAGCGACAATTTAATCTTTGCACTTTCTTTCCCTTTTATCTATACATGGGACTAACAGTAGGAAAAGCTAATGAGCATATATATATAGCAGATATTTTGAACTTTCAATGTCTCTGAGGTATTTAAGTAAGCAAAGGTAGGGAAAAAATTTGTATAGAGAGGTAATGCATTTTACTAGGAGAAATGGTAGAACTGTAAAGAAGAAAACTCACGTGATGAAAGTTTGTCACTTTTTTTCCAGCTTTTATGTCAGTTACTCCCATGGTGTCTACAGCAATGTAAATTCAGTATTTTTTTTTGGTTGCTATTAATGACTTATCAAGTTTAAATACAGAACACACAGTAATTTAACTATCTGCATTGTGTGGATGTTGCAATATGAGGCTATCGTGACAGATATGCTCTTCTGGAATCCGATACTGTGTTTTACTTTGTGTATCTATCATAAAAAAGTATCTGGAAAAAACAGGAAGAAATTTGTGACTGTGGTATTTTACTAGGAATGTATATACTCGAATACGTATTCAGGTGAGCATGAAACATATGAACAGCATGATGTATGTATTAGGCACCCTTATTTTGGTATCTACCTGAAGTTATGTGTCTGACCCCACCACTGCCATGGGCCATCACAGAAGTCCTGGTGCACTGAAGTGTTAAGTTCATTGCTATTCAGGAAACTGTTTCTTTGGAATCCATTTTGTCTGTTTTTAATAAATCTTGGTTTTGGCTAGGATCACTCTTGCCTAGGTAATTTTACAAAAATGTCTGTAGAATGCTGAGAAGCTCATCAGCTTTATGAAGACGACCTTAAGAGTTTCCAGAACGTAAAAGTTCCTCTCAGAGCCAACCATTAGACAGGAAAGGGATTATTCTGTTATGTTTTAGTAAATTTTGCCTGCCATCAGGCTACAGTGAACAAATAAAAAAATGCAGCAGCCCCCAGAATAAGAGAAGACTCAAAGCTGGTGTTGGTGAGTGGCAATATGATATAAAACAAGATGAAAAGTGTCTAATTTCTGCTTGGCTGAGCACCAGTAAACTCTTACAGCACATGAGGAATGCCATCCGTTAGCCATCATGTCAGATGGAGCATTAGTCACAAAAGGAGCTATGTGACTTGCTGATAATATCTGCACAGAGGAAATCCTCAGACGATTTGTTAGGATACATCCATGGCTGGCTGGACTTGCCAGAGCTGTGTGGAACAACCAGAACATCTTGGAAGGGCAGCTCTTCATCTGTACCAAGATAACCCTTGGCATGTGAAAAAGCTATCAGAAATGCTGGACTCCTGTGTTACGGGTGGCAAGTCAAATGCTGTGGTATCTGGGTGACAAAGTGCTTAGAAATTTTTCTATAGGTTTAACCCAGAAATTTGGGGTTGCCAGTTATGGTCGCAGATAAGTTTTTTCAGCAGTTGTCCTAAGCACCTTCTTGATAGTGGCTAAGACAGAAACTAATGGCTTCAGAAAATGAATATAAAAACATTCTTACTCCTG
Organism: Eurypyga helias; assembly: GCF_000690775.1. Taxonomy (NCBI): domain Eukaryota; kingdom Metazoa; phylum Chordata; class Aves; order Eurypygiformes; family Eurypygidae; genus Eurypyga; species Eurypyga helias. The sequence goes on from NW_010246600.1 coordinate 113,898, forward strand.
TTATAAAAGACAGTATGTCTTATTTCCTATCTGTTAAAAAATATCTCTGTTGAATATCTTGAAGCAGAAAACTTATGTCTTCATGTTTTGTGATCTATAACTAGTATTTCACCCTCACTGAATAGTGGGTGATAGGCATTTACCAATAAGCCAGGTTGCATGGTGTGCTTGAAGATGAAGTTTAATGCATAGGAAGTATTCTGTTCTAGTGTCCACTTCTGGCCTTTTTTACAGATATTTGTATGGGATAGAAGGCACCACATACTTTCTGCCTGGTCTTCAGTAGTAAAGCTTAACAGTGAATTCATAACACTTTCATTCCTGTATGACCTGATCCTGATAGGATCAGACAGGTCTCAGGTAGGATTGTGAAGTGATGCATAGATTGTAGGACATACAGGCAACATGATGTGTACATGCAATATGACATGTGATATATGTGAGATGGAATATATGTGTGAATGACACATTTAGGTAGAATCACACTTCCCAAAACATAGAAAGTCGGAAACTGGTCTCAGTTCTTCTCGTTTGTGTATCTACTTGAACCTAGTCACTTACTGAATTTTCATGTGAATTTAAATAAACAAGTAAGACTTCTTTTGTACTTGGTAGAAAGTTCCAGCCTCTTCTTTGCAGTGAAAACTTTGCCATTAGGTCTTTATGAATAATTAATTTTTCACTTGGTGAACTAAAAAATTAAAAAAATATTTCAGATTGACTCAAAGTGAAAAATGTTTGTTTATTCCGCTGTAAAGAAAAATCCAAATGTAATACAAGTAAAATATTGGTTTTGCTTAAATTAAACATTTTATGCACCAATATGCCTAATTTGATGTAGAATAGAATCATAGAACCTTGTAGGTTTGAAAAGCCATTTAAGATTGTCAAGTCCATCTATTAACACTGCTAATACCACCACTAAACCATGTCCCTAAGCACCTTGTCCACACATCTCTTAAATACTTCCAAGAATGGTGACTCAACCACCTCCCTGGGCAGCACTTTCAATGAATAAATTTTCCACATATTCAATCTAAACCTTCCCTGGTGTATAATTCCTGGGTTTTAAAAAATCCTCTCTTTAAAAATGAGTTATTAAATTTGGATACATTTTAAAACAAAGTAATTATTTGGGAAAAAAAAAAAATTTGTTGAAAAAAATATTCAGACAAAGCGTGCAAATATTTTCAGTGCTTTTATCTCCCTCTCTGCTATTACCCCAGCTACATTTTTGACCTCATAATCTACAGAGTGTTTTTTTAGGTTGATCTGCAGGTAATTCCTTTAACTGTCCTGCTCATTTTCTGGTGGTTGCTTATCGTGGTGTGATGTGTTTGACCAATCTTTCAGGTTATTGTGATGCATACACTTTATGCATCTGGAAAATAAATATGGATAAATACATGTGAAGGCCTTTCCTTACTTACCCATGGTGGGTGTAGGCTGTTGATTAGGGTTGTTTTAATCTTGAAAATCTTTGATTCCCACAGGCTAAATGAATCTTTATATTTGGGTTTCAGGGCTTGGAAGGGTATCAGACCAACACTGTTTCCTTGTCCTCTGTCTCCACTATATTTCAGGTCTCCATTTACGGAAGCTTGTGTTGACTTTGGGAAGTGTGAAGTGCTTGAGAGGATTAGAGAAGGCAGAAGAAGAGGAATTGAGCGCATGTATTAAGTAAGAAAGATTGACTGAGGAGAGAGATTTTGGAGCTGGTTGTGTTTATGAAGAACTGCATGGCACCTTTCATTTGAATGAGCTGAGGTTCACAAACCTGTGTAGCCTGGAATGCAGGACCCATTTGAACAGGTCTGAATTTCAGTGCCAATATTTTACCCAGCTATTAAGATAGCACTTCAAGAGTTAGTTGTAAAATAATTTTTTATATTTACTTGTAAATGTCTAATTTAAGCTGATGAGCACGCTTATAACTGCAGATGGGCTCAAGCTAAAGAGTAGCATGTGAAGCCTTTCCAAATTCAGGCAGGTTGGGGTCCAAAGCTTTTCCTGCTGTTCTGGTTTTTGGTTATTTTAAATTCCACTTTGGTTCTTCAGTATCATGTGTAAATCTAAGATGGTGGGAACCTGGTCACAAGGGATTTCCAATTGTTTTTGTGGATGTTTCATGAGAGCTCACTATCTTCTGAACTCGAGCCCTGAGTCCTAGGCTAAATGCCTAGAGATGCCTAAAGGCTTTCTTCTTAGCCCACACCTCTGGCTAGGACAAGTTCAATTCTACTAAATTTTCCATTATCCAACCAAAACTGATCTCTTTTCAAACACTTTGCTTGAATCATTTCACAGTGAGCCTGGTCTATTCTCATCCCCGGTGTGATGACTACCAGTGAAGAGGATTCAACTGTTGCTCCTTCTATTTTTGGATAGGGTAGAAAGATTATTATTGTTACACACGTATAATGCCTTTCAAAATGCAACTTTTCATGCTATAGGGTTGGCAATCTTCTGAGTGCTGCCTTTCTTATTGAACAGTATTGGAACAGTAACTAAAATCTGGTCCAATAGCCAGAAAGACTGTAATTTATGGAGCAACACACACAAAATCTTGTTTTTATTTCAGTATTCCTCATTTGACAAGTGTTTACCTAGACAGTGTGTAGTCAAAATTCACATTGTCATTTTCTGCAACCCTAAGTATTTGACGTGTTAAAATTCCTGTGAAAATAGATAAACAAAATCTGAAACTTCCAGATGGACAGCTGTACTCCAAGCAATCTACCCATGATTCCTCTTTGAAAATGCTTTAAATCACTTGTTACAATACAAGCATGTCTCAAAATATTAGGACTCATATCACCGCAGACTTGTGGTAATCATGTAAACAAGCTTAGTGTCTAGTCAGAGAAGTTATGTATTTCAATTTTGGTCGATCTGATTTTATATAGTCCTCTACATTGTCTTAGATGCCCTGCCAGATGAAAACAGTACAAAAATGTTTCCTGATGAGCCCAACACAAGCAGATAGACCAAAACTGTCCTTGGCAGTGGGGGTCTGATATATCTGTGTTTTGGCAAAATGGGGAAGTATGCTGTTGGGTGTATTTCCTGTGACTTCTTATACTTTCCCATGAGTATATTGAGAAGCAGTTGGAATGTCCAAACCTTGATTTTTCAGAGGAAAGTTGAATGTGCCCTCGAGTTGTTGTCCTTGTGATTTTATGTACTTCAAAGTGCAGTCTGAAGTTACATATGATAGTTGTAGCTCTGTGTGTGGTTTGAGAGATGTATTTTACAGATATTTACAGTCTCAGGAGTGGACCTTAGAAGTGTAGTTACCTGGAAGTGAAAAATGTAATCAATTTATGCATCTTTTTTCCTTTCTCCTTCATTCCTATCTGACTGTGTGTCTCGTGTGTGCCTACTTAGTATAAATGCAGAAATACATGTCATGTGCAAGTTCCATATTAACTCTTTCCAACTGAGTTACACAGACTTTGTAACTCCCCTCATTACCTAGAATGGTCAAGCTGTTTTTTGTGTAGGCTGGAGAAGGAAGTTTATATAAAGATGGTAATTTTCAGTTTAACTGAGGTCAGAAGAGCATAGGGCCAAGGATTGAGATTCTGACACTAGTTGTGAAATTTCATTAGGTTATATAATTTTGTATATAACTGATGAAAATATACAAATAGCTACTTGAATTTTAGAGAATATCTTGCCTACTTCTCTATGAACTTGAGTCTGATTTTTCTTATGGTTATGTCAGTTTTACATAATTTTATTTGCTGATTTTAATCCTCATATGTGGAGTATAAAGGAAGACTCATATTCCATCTGTAAGGGAAAAGAACTATATTGCACTGGAGCCTCAATCCTAATCTCATTACTTGTCCTGGTACAGCAACAGCTACTACCCCTTGAGTCAGGGAAAACTGAAATATCCCCAAGCCCATCTACCACAATCAATAACTGAAATTGAGAAGAAATTCCTTTCTGACCCCATACTCACAAACAGTTAACTTATTTCCTGAAAAATGCAAATTTGATGCTGCATTCATTGTTCTGTCTTGCATAGCTACAGAAATTATTAGTGGTCATAAAACGATTAATTAATTTTAAATTCCGCTGACTCAGTGACAACTAAGTCAAGCATTAAGTATATGCTAAATTAAACTTATATTAATTGTCCTGTGTGAGTAGTTTGGTATCCATTGATGGAAAGCTGCATCTCAGGTATGGTTAATAATTGTATGTGGACACTGAACAAGATACAGATTTTACTAGATCATTGTCTTCAGTCTTCTGCACTGAGGATGAACTGCATCATATAATCCCATTCTTAACCTCATTATCCTTCATCATTAGCCAATGAATTAACATTTGCTCCTGCGCTTCTTTCAGGAAGCTCTTTCAAGTCTTTTACGTGGCTGATTGTAAGGAAATTTGCTCATTTTTCTTGCCTAAATTAGTTGAAGCCGCTTTTTTCCCCTCCCAATGTGATCCTATAGTTAGTCCTCCAGTTTTTACCTCATGCTAGTACAATTCATAGAGAGCAAGCACATTTCATCTGTGCTCCCGTTTTTGTCTGTCCTCTCAAAGTGGACTCAGCTCCTTACCAGGATGACTGGCCTTTCTTTCTACATGTTCGAGTCTGAGTTCATCTTTGTACACAACATAACACCGACCACTGTCTGCAGTTTATTGTTACCTTGTATAATGACATTAATATTATTGGAAATAGTTTGCTTTTGCTGTGGGCTAGTATCACATTGCACTTTATCATCATACTGGTGACTCATAGTAATCTTGTGATTAAGTTCTATGCCCAGGTCTTTTGCTTGTTCTGACATTTCCAACTGACCAGAACCTTTTTTATAATGGTACTTATTAGTCACAGTAGACTTGGTGAAGAAATATGTTGGCTATCACTTTCAGGAATAAGTAGGTCCTACCATATTTGGTAGCATGTTTTTTCCAAACCATGTCTGGGAACTTTATGGGTCTACACAATGATATGATTTCTGATAGACATTTTCTCTCCAACAAAATATTAATGAGGTCCTCATCCAGGTTCAGATGTGACCCATGTGAGGCAATGGCAAACTTCTGACCCTAGTTCATTTTAAAACCCTTCATTCAAATTGATGTTGACCTTAAAAGCTTCAGTTTTATCCATGTTATTACAAATATTTATTTGCAGAAGTGGTCTTTATTAAAATATGGCAGCATTCTAATCCTGATTTTATTTCTAGCTTTTAGAAGAGTATTATGTATTTCAATCTCCACATTCCAATCATGACTGATACTCCACCATCTTTTGTTATGGCTCTACTATCTGATTTCATGTCCTGCTTTATTGGTTCCACTTCCTCTGCTTTGTAACCTTGCCACCGTTCACTGGATTCCAGACAGCTAAGCTGCCTTTCTGTTACCTCACACACTTCAACTTGATCACGTATAATCCTTTCAGTAACTGAACTATCTCCATGAATGTTTCTCTATTCTCTGCTTATACTTTGCTGCTTCTGGTTTTTTTGTTTTTCCTTTTTACTGAACCCTTTAAACTGCTTTTCTTTTACCTCTGTAATAAAATCAGGTTTGGACGTAACTCTTTTCCTGTCTTCTTCCTTGGGCCTCTTAGTTTAAAGCTCTCCTGAATGGTTATGTCAGTTTGAATCTTATAAAATCAGTCCCTCGGGCACTCAGGTAGTGGCCATTTTCTCCGAATGCTTCCTTGTATATTTAGTTTGGTATCTTATTTTATTGAAGAGTATTTGTCAATCCTGAATCATAACAATGATGGTTTTTCTTCTGTGACAGTGTTAAATTATTTGTAGAAATATTATAATTTACCATAAAAGGATATAAACAACTGATGCCCTGCAGTTCAAGAAACAGCCCCTTTAGAGAGTGTATAAAGTCAAGAATTTTGATTTGGCTGCAGAGTTATTCAATGTAAATCTCATGCAAGCCACAAAGACATTTTGGCTGCCACTTCTCAGAAAGATGCTTGTGGATGTAGAGTTTATGCTGACAAATGTTCTCCTTCCCATCACCCTGATCCAAAGAAATGTCCCTATAGAAATACTTCGAGAGATATGTACAATCTTCAGCTGGCAATCCTTTTGCTTTGGATGCTTGGCTTTTTGCCAGGAAAGGCCATTTTTGATTAATCTGAGGGCAATATGTATTTGTCATATTTCTGATTTCTTCAGACATCTTTCACTGTTTGTTCCAGCTGACTGAACAGTGGGCTTATTCTGAACAGAGCTAGGTAATGCTTCTCTGTGGAGCAGATGTCACTGAACACCATCAGTGCATTCCGTTAAGTCTGCCAGATGTCTTCTGACAGTCAAAAGATTTTCCATTTCATTTAAAGGGCTTGGGAAAGTGTAGGGGGTCCACCAAATTAGGAATAAATTTAAAATAAAGGATTAAAGTAACGTTTAGTTTCATCCCTTAAATCCAGTTAAGCATGCAGAGATTTCTACCATCCCACCTACGTGGGATATTTAGATGGCAGCTCTCCAGTTAAGTAGTTGCAAGAAGGGCTACTGGCTTTGTAGATGTCGCTTCTCTCCAATGTTAGCAGCAGGTACTCAGCTTTTAGGAGAATTCTGCAATAGAAGCTTCTGGCACTTTATGATCACTTTTGCTCTCCTGTCTTTTAATGGTTGGTTTGTGCATATGAAAACTTGTGCTCATATTTGCAAGTGCAACTATTAACACTGAACATAGACATTAGATTTCCTTATGTGCCAATTGCCAGTGCGTATCCAAGATGAGAGTTTGTATAATGGACGACAGATAGTTCCATGGATTTTTCACTTCTTGTATGTTTGGAAGTTTTGACCTCCAGACTGGTGGAGAACATAAAATTCCTCTTGTACTTCTTTGTCTGAAAAAAGTGGGGGCTGGACATTTTCCACTGGTTTGTTTTTTGCTTTTCTTCCCATCCACTGGCCCTCAGACATTTGCAGGTGGCATTTTGGCAAACACAGGTGTATAATTCATGCTGATTCTTTTGTCTGCTTGAAAAGGGTTTCTGCCTTCAGAAAATTTGGCCCTAATCTATTCATGGGCACTTTCAACAACTCTAGTCCTTTTTTTTTTTTTTTTCTTTTGTTCCAATAGCCACTTGGTTGGCCAAAGTGACACTGTGTTGACACTACATTGGCCAAAAGAACTCCTGCAGTTTCAATTGGCAGGATTATTTTCCAATTCCTTCCCTTGATTTCTGGGACATGTAGCTAACTTTATACAGCTTCTTAGTTTCAGCTGTAAGATGTGAACGTTTTATTGAAAGAGTGAAGTGAGTCCTCTTTACATACTGTTTATTTTACATTTCAGGAGTTCTTGAGGCAGTATGTCCTACATCACTTCATAGTTTTCATAAGGAAGCTGTCAGATTTTATGTAACTGAACGTTATTAAGTGAAAAGATACAAATATTTCAGTCCAAATGTATTTATACATATTTTCCAACAACTTGCTTCACCACATCAGTTGTTCAGAATCTGCAGCTGTAGCACATACTGTGATGTAATGAAAAGCTTGTTAGCCTTCAGCACAAGTCAGTAAAAGAAAACAACTTGAAAACCTAGAATGTAATTGGTGTTTTACACTTGTGTATTTTTCTGTGCATATCTTAACGTCTCTTATGTGTTCTTCCTCTCTTCCCTCCTCTTATTTTTTCTGTGGTGCTTTTCCAAATGTAGTCTGGGAGCTTCAAAACAAATATGTAGAGGGAATGGGAGGGTAAACAGGGAAAAAGAGTTCCTGTCTTGTGTTGTTTTCCATGAAAAGTGGAGAATGCCCACTTTCTGATACAAACTTTTAATTTATTTTTAAAACTGTTTTCCTAGTAATTTTTCTTAATAGCTAGTTCCCTCCAGCTGAAACACTGAAGGCAACAACTTCCATGCCCAGAGAAATCACTTGGCACTGAGAAGTGATCAATTACTTGTTAAAACAAGGACAGGTAAAGCCTGCTAGGCCAGGTCCATTCCCTAACAATGAAATTTGGCTGATTATACTTTTGAGTTATTTTCTTGTATATTTATTTTTGTAATGATACCCTACATCTATACTTCATAAAAGGCACAACTCCCCCATCTTTGCCTTGTTTGTCTTACCTTCTAAAAGCCCTGTTTTCTTCACATTCTAATCTCTTAATCTTTAAAAATTGTCTGAGCATGACATAAATCTCACACATAAAAATTCTTCCTGCTAACGTTCAAAAAATGAAATGGAGCTAAACACATCAAAGGTGATTACCTAACTACCTGCAAAATAATAAAGAAGCTACAGTGCTTTGATATAAGAAGTTTATTTTACTTACAAGAACGTGAATGTGAATGTTATCTGAATTCTAGGATTGAAGAAGACCAGGAATTCTCATTCATAAAAAAAAAAAAAAATTCTCATTCATTCAATATCAAGCAGCTGCCATTATTGACAGTAGATTCCTTTTAAGGTCAAAATGATGCACCTTTCTCCTTTTCCACTTTTTAATGATGCCTGGGATTTCAAAAGAACCTATGGGGTTTAGCAAGAGTTTCCCTTTAAAGAGCAGTTGGATTTGGGAGTCTAACTCTTCTAGGTTCTTTCAAAAATACAAGCTGTTATTAATAAACTATCATCCGATGCCTGTAACATTACATCAGGCTTCAGCTTTTTTAAGTCCGGGAAACCATATGGGTAGTGTATTCTCAACCACTTCTAATAACTTCTAGCTATCTTACCAAATATTTAGGCAAATTTATTTAGGGGTGAGAGCTCGCTGGTACCTTGACGTTCATTCTAGGAATTTAGACAAAGAGGGAGTATTATTTATTGAACTACTATTGAACTAAAAAGCACTGTAGTAATAATCTGATTTAACTGTAAAGGTAAAATCTCTTATAACGAGAGATTTCATTGATTTCAGTATATCTTGTTCTTCATATCTGAAGGATTAGGAAGAAAAAACTACATTGTCAGTGAAAAGGAGTCATATCACCTCAATAGAAAATGTTTTCCATAAGTCATTAGGAAATCAGATAGTTGTGGAGACATTAAAAAATGTCTTCGTAATTAAAGCTGTGCTAATATGAAACCCTTATGAAACCTTGTTTTAAGCCCCTCATATCATTTTTCCATGTGAAACTGCTTTAACCAGGATGTGGCTAGATTTCTTGTGGAGACAAAGCAGAAAGCATTTCAAGAAAATCTGTTAAATAATTTTGCAGTTAAAACATGCTCAACAGCATTTCAGTACTAATACCTCAAGTGTATGCATTAGTCTTTAGAAGGATGATTCTTGAAATAACAACCTTACAATTAAAGAGGGGGAAAAAAAAATGCTGACATTATTGTATTTCTTAGGTTAGATCTCATGGACAACAGTTGTGAATTCGGTGTCGTCTTCTGTATGATATTACTGTGATCGAGGTAATTATTTTGTTGAGACAGGTCCTGCAAATGTTTCCTCACTGTGATTGCTACCAAATCCTCGATGCCTGCTGCCTCCTAGAATAAACATATGGTAGGAAAGCTGCTGGTGGAAATTTTGTTTTATATTCAGTGTAACGGGGTAACAATGGTAACAGTTGCCACTGTTCAAAGGGAAATGACTGATTCAAAACAAAACCTTAACCTGGCAACCTGTCAGAGGGAGACAAGCAGTGATGCCAGTCAAAACAGCAAAGGCTGTACTGTTCCTCCTCCCTCAGTCTTTCTCCTACTATGAAAGGCTGTATTATGTTTACAGTGTTTATTTTATCTCTGAACCTTTTGCTGATGCAGTGCTTCAGTGCTTTTTTATAGTCATTTCCTGTTCTTAGGTGGAATGCTTTAAGAAATTGTCAGCCTGTTTTCTCTGTTGCTGTTGTGCTTGTGTTGCACTTCGATGCCTGAAGTTTTACTGACTGTTGCAGGTTAGAGAAGGAGCTGCGACAGCCCAACAGCTGCAGGGTAAACTCTGGCAAGGCATCTGACATCATCTGGCAGCATCTGGTGAGGCATCTGACAAAAAGCCTCTCATCCTCTCTAATGTACTAGGTCAAATGGGGACAGAGGGAGGTTTTGTGTTGGGGCAGGGTGGGACTCGACACCAGGCAGCTGAGTTTTTGAGTAAGGCTTTTATAGTCTGGCAGTTTGGGTACTCAGATCCTGTCATGTGTCAGGAGAACTAGCCAGGTGCCACCGTGGGGCACGTCACTTTTGAGGCTGAGGAGCAGCTGACCGCTACCATACGGAGCAGCAACATGAAAATCAATCTTATCAACAGCTCTTCTGTAGAAGGTGAGTCACCTCATGATGATACTACTTGCTGTGCTGAGTAATGTCTTTACTTCTGAGGAGATCCTGACTGGGGCTGCTGTCAGCCAAAGAGCGTCCTGCACTGCAGTGTGCTTGTGGTAACACTTCAGCAGTGACCATAGCCCAGAGCAGGAGAACAAGAAGAGATGAGCACTGGTCAGATTGTCAAGCATTATCCCTTTAAAAAAAGGTTTTCCACATTTGTAAGTGCACTAAGCAAACTGATTATCCAAAGAGAATCACAGATAATAACTGTGTTCATTGAAGCCAATAGTTCTCAAATAACTTTCTCAAGCCAAGAAGAAACTTAGCCAAAATGCACGTAAATCCAAAGGCCTGACCTTCCCCCACCACCTCCCATACCTTGGTGAGTAACTTTGGCTGAGAACGCAGCAGAGAACCATTGGCATTTCCTCTGTCAAAATATTATTCTGCCCCCATGGATGTAGACAGTCTTTTCAAAATATATTTGATTTTTATCTGCAAAACAACAAGGAAGTTTCATCACAAGAGGAAACTTTAAAATCAGCTACTAAGAAAAACAGCTCATTTTAACCAGACTATTTACAAACCCAAACAGATCTGCCTGTCTAGAATACCAAGATGGAGGCAAATAAATATTTCTCATGCAGCTGCAGGGTTAGAAATTTAATATCCTTATGCCTCATTTGGTGAGTTTTGGTGTGTCTTACTGCTACTGTTATTTTGCTGTCTGATGCATTTGATTGCTACGAACCAACCATAAACCTGGATAGTCTGTGTCATGGAAGGACAGGGGGTAGATTGCTAGGTGTAACCATAGTTGTAGCAGAGTAAACGACAGTTAAATACCTAGTAGGATACTTGCCTGATGTAGAAGCACAACCTCTTGTGAAACTTAACTCTGTTAAGGCAGAAGGGTGCCTTGCACCAGTGTTAAGCCACTGGTGCAAGGCTGTCATCCAAAGTTGTCCGCAGCTGTCTTTTGTTAACAGCCTTTCCCACTTTTCATTTAATAGATAAAGGACAAGGTCTGATGCCACCTGATGATATAGACCAAGAAAAACTTTCAGCTGTTGCAGCTGTACTGATTTTAACTTGTGAAGGGTTAGGCATGAGTATTTGACATGGCAGACTGAGACTTAATGAAAGAGGCTATTCACTGGTTTCCCTCCTCCTATCCCCATTGCATTCATTTTACTTATTTAATTTTCAGCTTTCATTTTGCTTCATAACACAGTAATGCTGTGGTAACTTCCCCTACCAGTCTTCTTGCACCCACCTTAAGGGGGCCTGTCTCCCTGTGTAAGCTTTCTTCTAACAGCTAGAAAGGCTTTTCCTAATATCTAATCTAAGTCTTCTCTCACACATGAAGCTGATTACTTCTTGCCATCCTTTGGTGGAAAAAGGATAAGTGATGACTTCAAATTTTTAAAGTCAACATTGGCTGATGTTTATCATTCTGTCTTCAATGTTTTTTCCTGATAGGTCACATTTTGTAAATTTCCCCTTGTTCTTTGTTCTCCTCAGGAGTCTTTCCAGTTTACCACATCTTTCTTAAAATCGAGAGACAAAACCAGATGTAGCTGAGGCTTTACCAGTCATTAGTAGAGTGGGATAATTTCCTTCCATGTTTTCTGTAGAGCTTTCTTTTTAATAAACACAGAATTATATTATTCTGTTTTGAAACCTTCATCTGCAGTTGACTCATATTCAGTCTGTGATCCAACTTACCCAGTCCTTTCTCTTCCAACCTTCCTTTTTGATACTGTATATTTGAGTTTCTCTTCTAATGCAGAACTTTGCACTTTATAAAATTTCATCCTTTAATTCCTTCCCCCTCTCCCACTAATTTATCACAGTTTCTTTGAATCTTCTCTTTCAAATTGCTTGCAGTCTCTTCCACTTCTGTGCGTTGCCCAAGTTTTAGGACTATTTCCTGTTCCACTGAGTTATTAAAGACTTCAACTGTGCTGAGACCTTCTCAGGCATATTCTTCTAGTTTGAAAATGAGCCATTGGTTGTCACTTTTTTTTCCACACAGCTGTATACCTATCTTATAGCCATAATAACTAGATAAAGTTCCACTAGTTTTCTTAGTGAAAAAAAATTTTGAGAGAATATCAGTAATTTTTATCTTTATTTCCCTACCTTTACCCTTGTTTGGTTGTTTTTGTGTGTGGGGTTTTTTTTTTTCCTTGAATATAATTATTCTAAAAAATTTTAAAATTGTTCTCATTTTACTCATCCAGTTTCCAAGCATCTTCAGCTTTCTGGATCAAATTCTTCAGTTAGCGGTTAATCAGTTCAACTATAACACAATTCCTTATCTGGTGAATAAGACTCCTGGTTGGTGTTTATTCCTTAAACACTGGCAAGCCAAGGGAACACGTTGTACCAAATAAAGTGTGTTGCTTCTATTAGTACATGCCTGTCTGTCACAGTATCTTTCCTGTGCTCATTCAATTAGGACTATATAATTTTGGCTGGTTTACAATATTTTGTTTAACTGCATTTCCTTCGTCTGATGTCTTCCGTTGCTTACTTTCTGCTCCTTCAAGCCTAGCACTTGAACTCCTAATTTTTAAAATGGCAGTTGCAGATTGACGTTTTTAGATTTACATACTTATCAGAATAGCCTCTAGATTTTCCTTGATATGAGCTGGCTTGAAATATTTCAGCATTTATTTATTGAATGATTTATTTGTCTATCTACTTATTTATTTAAATTAATCACCTCAGAAAAGATGGAGCTGATACTGTATTTCTTCCCTAGCAACAGCTAAGTTTCAGATTTTAGTAAAGTTCCACAAGAAAAGCTTGATATTAAGATATGTTTAATACAGAGGGATCTATCTACTGTTAATTTTTCTAAATCTTTCTTTCCCTGGTTCCATTTAAGCTTCTGGATAAACAGGCATTGACTTAAGCAGTGCTAGAGTATTTCTCAGTTTTATAGATACACCTAGTAATTTTTGTGGTACTTTTGTAGAGTAAGGCATTACTGTGTAAGGGTTTGAATAACAGGAAATGTCTGTTAATACAAATACAATCACACACAGATGCTGTAATACAGAGTATTTGTTTTCAACTCCTAAATTTAATGAAGGTTTTCTGATGCACTGAAAAATACTTCCACAGTGGTTGCATTAATAACTGAGTGCAAATGCATTTGGATATTAGACAGTACTCTCTGTTGGGTAATTTTGTTTTATATCATGTCTTCCTCCAATAAGAGTTAATGAGAAGTACCTTCATACTATAGTTCAAATAAAGCCACTGGCTAGTGGGTATCTACTTTTTGTTAAATATCGGCTTTCAAGAAATACTGTATTATATTAATAATATGATATTATATGAAATTAAAATTGCTCAGTCAATTAAAAGCAAGCTGTGTAACAGACATTAAAAGTCATGAATCAAATTGTCTCAGTACAAATATGAGGGGTCTTCTCTTAACAATATAATATTATTTCATTTTGCTTGCATTCTGGTTTCTAATTCTTTAAAACACCTTCTCTTCACATTGAGAAACTCATTTCACCATTGTGAATGCTAGAGATTTATTAATTTTATTTTAATTTAAATTTCCCATTCTTTAGTAACCACAGGACTGCAAGACCTGGAAAATGAAGGAAAACATGAAATGTCTGTGAATTATTCCATGGCCATAACAGTTTCTTCAATTATTATCTCATTGTCAAGTCTACTGGTAGGAAACACTTGCCTTTTCCAAAATTAATACCTATTTGGTCTATGTGTTTTATTCTTGTGCCTGCAACTCAGTCTTTATTTGATTTTGAATAGTCTAGGTAAAATCTAGGTAAAATTAAATGAACCATGTTTGTGAGTTATATCAGGCACCAAATAAACAAAAGCTCACTCCTGTTTAAAATATAAGTCTTTAATGACGTCTTATGGTTTGAAAAATAATGCTTGTTTCCATATTCGCTATTTATTAGGTTGGTTGAAATTGCTGTAAAATAGCGTTCTATCGGCTCTGTTACAGGTTATCTGTACTGATGAATCTGATTCACTAGATGAATAAGACAAATAAGTACAGAGGGTTAATTTTCCAAGATTGTTTCTGTAATTGTTTTTAAAGTAACTCAGTCTCAGGCTGCAATCCCAACTAGAAACTCCTACTCTATTACAACATTTCATATCAGTTTTCAAAAATATTATGCTTCCAATATTTATACTCTGTAATAAATATCATCGTCTTCAAAAATGTATAATACCCTTTTCTCTCCAGAACAGCCTATTATTTCAATGGTGTCATATCACTTAGTTTTTGAAGCTGCCTTAATTGTTTTTATTTTAAGATGTATTGTTACATTAAGTGGTTTCTTCAGAATACATTTATTTTCTTTGATATGTGACATTATCATAACGATAGCCTCTATCTTGAGGTCCTGTGTTTGACTGAGTGATTTTGACGAAGCTAGAAACTAAGATCAGACAGGGTTTCTTCTCAAGCCATAATTCTAGTAATTGAGACTGTTTGTGTGATATGTATTGGCAGAACAGAATGAGTAATTTTGCAATGAATAATGTATTTGATAAATGTAGATTCTGACTTCAGTATGCTATAAGAACAAAGCACTTACTTTGAATTATTCATTATTCAGATTTAAGCAGTTTTTATAATCAGAAAATTACTCAAAAACTGATTGATATTGGTAATTTCCCTGGGAGTATTGACTCAGCTATATTTGAAACTGGAGTTTAACTCGAATTGGTTAATTGCTGGTACACAATAAACACAGTTTCTGCTACCATATTGGATAAACTTTTAAGTGCCTGGCACTGTTGTTCATTATGTAGTTTTAAAATATGTTTCCTATGAATACTTGTGCATCAGTTCAGAGCTTACTTTATAGATGGTATTTGTACCATATGATTGCTTGAGCACTCTGATGTCTGAGCATGTGAACATATCCAAGGTGAATTTATTTAAAAACATGCGTGAAGGGAAAGAGACTATCAAGTTTACATTATTTGGCTGAGCTTACGAATTATGTAATTTATAGTTTCATCCTGTTGCAAACAAACCTACTGCCTTGAGTGGAGGAAGGCTTTGTAACAAGTGCAGAACTGGTTGGGATTGCAGAAAGGTCTGACACAGCTTTCTGCTGTCCAAGCAGATGCTGTAGTGGCCGAACCCCTCGGCCCTCGTTCTTCCCCTCAATTCCACTGCTTTGTGCTGCATCAGTGGAAATCGGATTCTCAGAGTTATCCCGGGTGATAAATCCCTGCAGCAGGTCTGTGCTTCTCCTTGCATGGTCTGCAGCTTAAAAAGGTTAATAAAAATTCTTGGTCTCCTCAGAATTGGGCAGCAGTTTACCGGAACTGCTAGGATTTGTCTCCCATGGTGACAAATAAAAATGACACCTGTGCTTCCATATTTTTTTTGTAATTTAGCAGAAGAAGGTGTGAAGGTTTAAGGTCCTGACAACATCTGCCTGTCCTGCCAGGAAGACAACAGGGGCATGAATTCTTGGCCCTGGGAATTTGTTTGCTGTAATTAGATTGCTGAGAGCGATTTTTGCTCCTGTGGTGTTTGCTTTCTGAAGTGAATGCTGTATATAGCAGATAAAACCAAATATTCTTAAAATAGGAATTGCTCTCCGAAAAATTTAAAAGTGCAATTCAGCCTTCAGCTGTTCAGATGCAGGTCAGATGAGAAGCTCTTCAGAACTTAGTGAATAGAAAAGAGTAAGTGCAGGATCTCTAAAATGTTATGCTAGAAAAAATATTCCTGGGGAAAATAAGATTTCCATCTAAACATATAATGAGATGCTGCACCTTTTCTTAGTATTAATGGGAACATTGGGACTACTTGCAATAACAAAAAAAAGGTAATCTTTGGGGTTGTTGCAAGTTCATTTAGGGTGAGACTGACATACTAAAGCCCAGTGAAAAATGCAGTTTATTAATAAGGGAAAATAGTCAAACACATTTTTTGGTGGCTATTTTAAGAATTTCACCTGAATTGTTCAGACCTCACTGCCCCTCTCATTATTGTTAATATCCTGATGAAAATGTGTTTTCAATCTCCGGCATTCCAAGATTATAAGTAAATAATTCTGTCCTTGAAACGTAGTTCAGATTAATTACTAGCTGGAAATTGTTCCTCTTGAACAGAGAATATAAAAGTTTTTAACAAAGAGAATATTCATTAATCTTGCGAGATGTTTGTTTTGGAAGACAGATATGTATTTCTGAGGGGAAAAACAGTAACAAGCTTTAGATAGAGGGCCAAATTTTCTGTATACTTGTATGTCTCATGTGTCCCAAACAAGATAGTACAATAGCTGTGTGTCCTTGTAACGTCAAGTGCAATGTCTGGCTACTATGAAGCAGAATATATTTGTTATGAGAAGTTAAAGCGTTAAATGTGCATTTTTGGGCTGATCTGAACAGTTTTGTTTTAACAAGACATAAAAAAACCCCAACCAAACAAACAAAAAAACCCACAAAAAAAACCAACCAATTGCTAACAGTCTGAAGAAAATCCTTTAAAAAAAGACGATACGCAATAAAGTAGGCAGACATACATCACTTTAAGGGCTGTATAATTAAAATCTGTGTGTTCTCTGTCAGGAAGTTTGATCCATATAGGAAATAAATGGATAAAAATAGATTTATAGATGGGTACCTTTATCACAGTTTCTTAATTTTTTTTACTCAGTATGCTTTAGTCATTTACCTCAGCACTAGGTGGAGCAATGTCACTGTAGCTCTGACTTACTTGCAACATGAGAAGTGTTGCTCCAGAAGCGTAGCAGCTCTGAGAGTATGGTCTAGGTCCTCTTTAGCTTGCTTTATCCTTTGAATTCATATAAGGCACTATAGTCTGTGTGTACTATATGTGTTCTCCTTTGATCCGTAGAGGGTCTGTGTTTGTAGTAGGTTGTAGGTGGCAAGCTTGGTTCATCACCTTTAATTTTAGAGTACAGCATTGGTCTTAGGAATCCTTGGAGCAGTTTCTCATATCAGCAAAAATTGTGGAAGTTCCAGAAGTACTGATGAACTTTAGAGATATGGAATAAAGATCTGAATTTTTCCACTGTTTACTTATCAATAAAGTAAAATTAGATAAAGTTTCTCTGTCATGACAAACCCCACTTTTCAATTGAATTAAAACAGCCAAAGATCCTTCTGACAAAGAACATTTAGGAACTTGCAAGTCTTCCTTGTACAGCTCTAAGGTTGTCACTTTGGACCAGATGAATACTAGAACATCATATGTGGGGGAAATGAAAAAATAAAGACATTTTGTGGGCTACTAAAGGCTGCAGATCCTAAGGGCTAAAACTATAAGAAAGGAAAAATACCATATTAAGGAACAATAAAGGTTCTAGAAAAAAACCTAAAACAAGTAGCAGGAAAAGGCCACATAATTAAGTAAGACTTAATGAAGTTTCCAGCTGACTTATGGCCAGTAGAAGGGCTGTGCTTAGCATACCTTAGGCACCTGCATTTTCCATAGATGTGTTTTTTGCTGGGCTGTGTACCCAGAGTACTTGGTTATGACTAGAGCTAACAGCAGAGTTCACAGTCATGAGTGACAGGAGAACAGCGTGAGGGTAGGAGTCTTTGTGGACACTACCATCAAATAGTCGCAAAAACCAAGCCCACATTTACTGCCAGGTAATGTTAATGGGAGTAAATGCTTGAAATGAATTTCTTGCTGCCATCTTGTGTCTAAAAGGAAAATGGCAAGGAAATTTCTAGAGTTTCAAGTACTGATTTTACATTCAGCATCAAAATATTCCTCTTATTATTTTTAATGGCAAAGTGTAGACAAAGGCCAGTCCTAATATGAAACTTTTTAATGTTAGCCCATGGGGAGAATAGGAAAGTATAATTTACCTTCTACAAGAGGTTCTGTGAATTTTCAGTGAGAAGTACTCAACAGTGGCAGCTAAGCTGTTGGAGTTGCTTTCCCCAAGCCTATTCCCAGCAGAACGGTTTTATGAGGTAGAAAAAATGCTTAGTAATATTACTTCCATGGTAGACAGGGTGGAGTCTAGGTTTGCAATTTGGTCTCCCTGTTAATTTTCTTCATGAGCCTAGACATAGTGCACCTTCTTGTAGTGTTGTACCATGCTCTAGAAAGACCCCAAAGGGCTGTTGCCCTGTTGTATGTAATTTAATAGGAAAAAACATTGTAGCCTACAATAGGGTACTTTTCAGGGTGATCTGACTAACTTAGGTGAAGATGACATTGCCTGTTACGTAAGTTTTTACACCACTTTCCCTCACAGTCCTCTTCTTCATTCCACCTGTTCTTGCTCTTGAGCCTTTGCTTCCCCCTGGTACCATTCTTATATCCTCAAAGTACCATCCAAACTTCAACTCTTCCCCTTCTCCGTGGAACTGAAGCTTGTGGCAGAAGGGGAGGGCTGTTACTCTGGGCTCCTCTACAGGAAAATGGTGCCATTTCCATTTGTTTTCAGAAGGCCAGCTGTGAAAAACAAGCAGACGTTGATTGCTGTTGTAGCAGTCTTTGTGGCAGGAGATACTTGCAGTAGCCATAGCTCTGAGTTGTCGCCTAATGCTTACTGCTGACTGTGATTATGATGATCCCACCCCGTACATCCATTTACTGCAACAACTTTGTTGCAAACACCTGAAGAGGCTTCGACATCCATATTTACAATGTAATGAGTGAAGATAGTGGTAGTAAGAAAATATTGAAGAAAGACAATGCAAAATCAGTTCATCTAGATAAATGGGTTGATGGGCAGAGATTTTCGAAGCAGAGGAAAAGGATGATCTTGCAGTGAGAACAATGATTCAGCACATTCTCTGTTCCATGTTAACCTCCACATCTAGATAATCCAGTTCTTTAACAAATGTTTGACTGTCTTTCCAAGCTGTACCCAATCCATCATGAGTTTGTGTGCCAGTGAGGTATGGGCATGTCTTTTTGGGTTATTTTCTGAAGATCCACATATACCATGCTGTCTGCACACCAAAACCTCATCAGTCCTTATCTAACAGAGTTAGTGCAATGTGAAAAACTGGTACACATCTTCCTCTTCCCTGTCAAACAAGTAAACATCTTGGGGGTTCTTGGCTTAAAAATGAATAAAAAAAAAAATTGTGATGTTTAAGGTAAAGTCAGTCAATGGAACTTAAATTTTTTGGTTTAAATCAGTGATGACTGATGTCTGTTGACTTTAATGAATTTATGTCTGCATAGATGAGGGTTGGAATTATCTAAGTGCAGAAAACATCTCTTCACTTTGTAGACTCTGGAAATGTTATTGGCGTAAACCACTGGAACAAACTACGCAGGAGAGAAGTGAATTCTCTCTCTCTTGACATTTCTAAATAAGACTGAATGCCTTTATGGAAGATATATTTTATTCAAACAGAAATTATATGGCTCACTGCAAAAGTACCTGGATGAAACTCTGTGGCCTGTGTTTTACAGTCAGATGTCTTTTGGACCTCAAAATCTAGTGGTCTTCAAAGTTTTCTTTGTCTTCCTTTTTGCAGTCTCATGTTGTTGGTTATATTTACTGCTTTTTAAGTAAGACTGTAGACATTTGGGGAGCAAAAAGTCTTTCTGGAAAATTGCCCATAGAAGGACTGTAGAGAAGCTAGTAAGTAGTTGAGGGCCACCTTCCTGCAGACAGTAGTGCTGAATAGCTATTGAGGCACTGAAATGAGAAGTTATTCTCAAAAGAGTGTGAATGTAATTGTAACATACTTAAGGCATTGAATTGTAGGTGAAAGAGCAGACAATGTTCACTAGACATCGACAAACCTTAGGATTCAATGCTAACATAGTTTTTCAAGTTCTGCTTCTCAAAAGCTATGATTTGAGCTTTTTTTTTTTCTTCCAGTTTCAGTTACACGTTGCACTGTCAGGCAATATTTGGTTCTGAATTTATAACTTATCCTTGCAACCCTGAACTCTGGACACACATATTTTTGGAGATGAAAGTTTAGCTACTGGCACAGAAGAAAACAGCCTCCTGAAAGAAATGTCAGGACCTATCATCCATCTTCAAACTGGATCAGGCAAGAGTCCATTTGTAATCAATCTGCTAACAAAAGAGTGATAGAATGGCTACTTTCCTTGAGTTAAATAAGTGAAACCAAGACTTGGGGTCAGTCTTTGGTGCATATGTTTCAATCTGTAAACAGAGTTGGCCATATTTCTACAAGGAGCTACTTCAACAAATACAGTGTTTTCTCTGCAGATCTAATTACAGTCTGAGGGTAAGGGGAGACTTCACATTTCAATTGACCTTTAGGAAAGAGGTTATGTCACATAGGATAGGGATAACTTAAATTCTCCAGAAATGCACTAGCTGTGGATGCACTTTCTCATGAATGATTGGAATTGAGTACAAATAGAGACAGCTAGATGGTCTGGAACATGTTCTTCACCTATACCATTTCAGGATGGTGAGGTGAAGGCTTTGCTAATATAAAGTTCAGATGTGCCTTCTTTCACGAGCGAATGCAAAATCCTAAATGTTTGTGCTGAACTGCAGGAGCTGTTATTACTAGAGGTTAATATATTTCAGAATAAAACCCAGTGACCTACGATGAACTGGAATATGCTAAATAACATTTTTTTAGAAACCGGTTCTTAATAAAAGCAGTTTCCATAGGAACTCAAATCCATGAGAACTGACAAGGTATTTTAGGGACATTACGACTGGCATATAATAGCAGTAATAATAGTTCCTGTATCATCATTATGTATGCTGTGTGCGTTTTGATTTCCTAATATTATTTTTCACAATAAACCCCGGAAAGTATTTTTTCATTTCACACATGCCCCTTTGTACCACACCGTTAAGTTTCTGCAAGTTCATTCTTATTATTTAGAAAAAAATTACATTAGAAGAAGTATGGACTGTAAAGTTTGGGATTTGTTTGTACCATCAATGAGTCTTCTTGTTGCAAACTCCTGCTTGAATCCAGGCCAGTCCATCAGATGAAGTCTCTTAAAGATAGTAACAAAATAGCAGTTGTGCTGGTAAATTAGGCACTTGGATGGAACCATGATCACCCTCCAGTTAATTTTTTAATCACCTGTTACTAATCAGAGCCAAGTCTACTTAACATTGTCTCAGTATCTGGTTCCTACTCATGATGGATTGCTCCTGGTGTCCAGGTAGTACTCAGTAGCCTGGCAATCCCTCTTCAACTTTGCAACCTTGCTAGCAGTCTCATTTCTAAATCCATGTAAAAGCAGGATCTAATTCTTTTGCTTCTCTATTTCCATTCATACGGACTCTTTTAATTTGTTCCATTATTCCTCAATTCATGGATAAGATACAGTTTTCTGTAATTTATAATGGTGCTGATTACTTTGACAAGTCTGAGTCAGACAGGAGTGAGAAAGACCTTACAGGTTGTCCAGCCTGCTGGGATATGGACTAATCCACATTTAGTATTGGGAGCTGCCCTGGAATTTAGCTTCAGAGATCTTCTGTACCAGCCATGCCTCTGGCAAGGATAAGTCTCCCCACCTTGTCTGCCTACAGTTTCTCCTCTCTCTCCACTTACCTGCGCAGATGTCTCTCTTTGAGGTATGTACATGCATTAGTGTAATATTTACTAATTAGTCTATAGTGTGGTTTTCAGCAATGATTTATTTAAGGAAGGCATTAGAATCACTTGTATGTCTGTATTTCTACAGCAGTGCAGAAAGAATGACATTATTCCTCAGATAATGGTGCTGTATGTGTTTACACATCTTGCAAAACAGTTCTTTAACAGAAGTGATTCTCAAATATAATTCCAAAGTCCTTGTCTCCTAATGGTATAGATTTCCTCTAAGACTTCCTCTTAAAGAGAAAGCCTTTGGTTCGTCAGTGTGACAGACTCATTTAATAATAAAAGCCACTGGAAATAAACATGTATTTTATTGGCATTTCTACACATCGAACTGTAGGGGGAGGTAAGGTCAGACGTTGAATACACAAGGCAACAATTGACACAGTAATGTACAGCATTTGTTTGGTGTCCAGCCAAGGATTTGCAGTGCTTTTAAAATGGTAAAGTACATAGCACATATTTGATGTGCCAAACCACAGAAGACGGTTGATGATGGTTATGCAGTGGAAGAGACTCTCTAAGTAGTCCCTGTAGTGTATTTACTATACTGTACATTTTGCACATGCTATTTATTATACTGCTAGTAATGTGTTTGTAGTCCTTTTTTTCCCATAGTATATTATCATGAACAGAGACCCAGTGGGAGAATTTTACTTATTGTGAAACGAGAATTGTGCTTCTTGCTGTCCTCTTCCTTCTGTAAAAATCAAGTTAGCATTTTCAGAAATGAACAATGCAGAAGTGTTTTATTAGCATATAGAAGATTGTTCTGGAAACAAAATTAGATGCAAGAACATTAAAAACAAACAAACAAACAAAAAAAGCAGTGACACCCCAAACCCAAAGAGAATTGTGCTAATTAAAAAATCGGAGAAAGCTGATGTTTTAAACTTCTCCTATTCTCCATTCATTTGCTTCCTTATTTCTCTATTCATTTTCCCACCACCACCATCACCACCATTCATTTCTTTTGTATTGCATTTTCTCATCCTGACATGTCTACAGTTCAGTCTTCCACTCCAACAAAGACATGATCTGGCTAGCTGCAAACTTGCCAACTCACTTGCCATGAGCAATGCAGCTGTACCAAGCTGGAGCTCAGCATATGCCGGACACCTCCACAGGTGGGAATGCAACTTCTGAGCTTCTGCTAATGCCTAAACTGGATGCTACATCACTGTGGTGTGAAGACATCTGAAAGCTTCCTGGGGGGCTGCCAGTGTGTTTTGTTGTCCAACTTTGTCAGATCCACAGATCAACAGGTGACTTGGCATTTGTTTTGTGTGTGGCCAGGTACCCTGGAGCGGGGCCGAGTGCTTGCTGTGTAAATCTGACCCTCCATTTCAAAACTATCTGTGAGAAATCCTGAATTTTAAATATAATTTTTTTTTCCTGTAGCTTAGACTGGATAATCCCTTAGGTTCTGTTCTGTTTTCACTTGCTCACCTAGACCTCAGCAAATCAGTTGAATTTGATTACAGGGGAGCTTAATGTGTTTTTAATGTTTCCCTCAAAAAACAATTTAAAAAAAAGAAGTCTGTCTGGAATTGCCTGATTTGAATTATTACAGAGATGTCTAAGGGCTAAATGTGGCCCATTTTCAGTGCTAAAAGAACTTATAAGAGACTTCTGACCTTCAAGTACTTGGGCTGCTACTTAACTTCAAGACTATGTGTCCTGTTTGAAGGTGAGACTCTTACTTGCTTAATGTTAAACATGTGCATAAGTGTCTGTCAGGCTGAAGTCTGCAACCTTCTTCTCAAGGTATCTACGATTTACTGTGTGCATTTGCTAGACAACTTTAAACAATGCACCTTTATTCTGTTTACAGCAGCTATGGATCCATTTCTCTGTGTTTGTGGAAATCTGCATTTGGCATTTTCAGAGATGCCTGAGCCAAGCTCAAACCTCAGTGTTTGGATATGGGGTGATGGTAGACACATGTCTTGTCAGTTCCCCGGTTTTGTTATTTTATAAATGTGTTTGATTATACACCGGACTTATATAATGAAAACAAAACTTTCATTAGTCTGGTTTGGGAGGGGCTGTGGTTGAAGACGGGGGACAGGAATAACAGAAAAGGATCATGGGGAGTGAGGCAGGGCAGGATAAATGAAGCCAAACAACCAATGGTGCTACAGCAAGTGAGGGGAAAAATTCGTCAGGCAGAATTTCAGAGATGACTGATTAAGACCTGGCCCTCTCCCAGCTTCTTTGGAGAAGTGAAGTGAACTGGTGATCCAGACATGTTCCTGAATCTGGGCTGCAGGTACCTTTCTGCCTGTGCATGAGGCTGATTAGCCTGAGCAAGTGGCTTTAGAAGCCTGGCAGTCCTGGGGTTTAACCTTGTAAAGGCTCCTTCCCTCTCACACTTGCAGTTTCCCAGGTGGTAGGATACCAGGTTTCTGCCATAGGTGGGCTTCTCTGGATTTCATGGAGATGAAGTAAAAGGGCTAGAAGAATCAAACTAAATGGAAAATGGTAGACTCTTCAAGAACACATTTTAAATTAAAATTAAGTAGTTTTAATACTATGTTTTTATAGGTTTTATACAATCATGGGATCTGATCAACTGGCAAGCACAGGTGAACAAAGCCTGTCCATATTCTTCTTTCCTAAGAATGTATTTCACAAATCAGAAACTGAAACATTGAATTACAATGCCTGGATATCAGCCAGACAGAGTCTGGGACAGAGTGGCTGACCAGTCACATCTGTTGTGTGCCTTCTCTGCAAGACCTCTTCTCAGCTTAGGAGCAGTAATGAAATTAACCAAAAATGGAGATAATTTATGGTGGTGTGCAGGAAGGTGGACTGGAGTTTTCATGAGCCTGAAAAGACAGAGAACCTAAACTGTTGGGAAAATATCTCTCTCAAAAGATGAAGGGCAAGATTCTCAATTGATGTACATCTCTGAAACTTGGCATCTGTGAAGCTATGCTGATTTACTCCAGCTGAAAAATCTGGAAGGGAACAATGCACTTTTTGTTTAATTTTTACGTGCTCCTCAGACCATCCGTCACATTCAGTTGGAGGGGAATAGCATTTGGTAGATGTTTAGTCCTGATTTTTTTTTTTTTCTGAAATGGGAAGTGAATTAAATGAAGTGAAGACAGAATAAGGCAGTTTTATTATTAGTGTTAGCTGAACAGTCTGAAAAAAATTAAAATTAAATTAAAAAAGAATTTGTCAAATAATGTATTTGACAATACATAGCAAAATACAGGCAAATGCATTATTTCTTATAAGAATTGCTAATAGAAATTTAGGGATGTAGATTGTGCAGGATATGTCTAGATTTACAAGGAGTTGGCTGTGTAAAGCTGTCTGGCTAATCCATCTCTTTCACAGTATATGTTACATAGCCTCTACCTGTTGCACCTTTATCATCCACTGGCATCACTGAGTGCTGAATTTTATCAGAAGACCCAAGATTCAATGATTATTAGTTCTGTTTTAGGGACCAAATGGGAATTATGACTGGTGTCTCTCTCTGCCTGCTGAGATCATTTTGCTGCAGTAGTTGAAATCAAATGCCAGTACTGATGTGTGCCCTTTACAAATGGTTCATTCTGAAGAGAGTGTGGTAGAGTTGTGGCTTGCTCAGAGACAGGAGCACTGTGCCAAATCAACAGAAATGATTTACGGACTGAGGTCCATGCTTACCAAAAGGAACAAACGATTGTATGGGGCTCCTTTTGCTTTCTGCCTAAGCTTGTTGTCAAAGGTGGAGGGGAAGAACAGGTGATGCCAAAACGATTAGCTCCCTCATGCAAACAGGGCTGAGGACCTGGCAGACTTTTTGTCCATAACAGCAAAATGCTGGCCCATGCATCAGCATTGGCACAGAGCAGGAAATGACTGGTTCCAGCAAAAGTTTTGGAGCAGGTCATTTCCCCAGTGGACTAAGGGATTGGACTGAAACTCTGGGACTTCCCATTTAGGACTTGTTCTGCTGCTGGGGAATACACATGTTAAATGACCATTATTCCAGCTCGACAGTAGGTCCCAGTCCAACCTGTACTGCCTTTAAAAAGTTTTTTCAAGGGTGCTGCATTTTAATGTGGGCAAAATATTCCTAGAAAATTATTCTCAAGGCTACCAGCCAAGCTGTACAAACCACCCCTGCAGTCAATGGCAAATAGCTGTGTGGGAAGTGCACTTCCTCTTTCATAGATAATTTTGCAATTTCTAATTATTATATTTTGTATCCCAAATCAGAAAAGAAAACAGGTATGTGATATTTTCAACAAGACATACATTAAAAATCCCCAAACTTGTTCTGGGAGAGTCTCAGTGAATTTGGAAGCACTGAAGAAGCCAGGCTTACCTCCCAGGCAGCATGGGTAGGACAAATAGCTGGGGTGCCCAGGGAGCAGACCACCTTGCTACTCAGCAAGGCAGGTGGGGCAGGGCTGTGGTGAACCAGCCTCAACATCAGGGAATGCCCAGTTTGAAACAGATTTACCCCTTGCAAAACCAGTGTGAACTGCAGTGGGAGAGGTTAACCCAGTGTGAACTGCAGTAGGAAATGCCACTGAGCACATTTTTAAACACTTTTTCTTCCAGCACTGGGAACTGATGGTAGAAGAACAAAGAAATTTGCTGGCAAATCACTTTGTGAAGAAAACGGAAGAGAAATGATCAGCTCTGGCTTCTAATGATGGGTGAGCAAGATCTGAGCGTGCACTTTATTTTACCAGCATACTGCATGTGGAATGTGCGTTTTTCTTGTGCAAGTGTGGTAGGCAATCTAGTGTTATACCCTTTACTGGGAGAGGTGGTGAGGTTCAGCTGAGTTTAAAGCGGGGAATTTCTTCATATCACATAGCAGTCCAAGTGAATAAATATTATGTGGGTTGTGCTGGTACACAGTAGTACACCAAAGATTGCTCACATGGCTCTAAAGGTGTTCAGTCTGATTCTGTGGCTACCAAACACGTTCAGTGCCAGAGACCTATATAACAGTTTGCTCTTGGACATACAGTTCCTGAAAACATAAATCCCTGTGTGTGGTTACTGCACAACCAGGATCTGACTCATTGCTTCGCAAAGCACTTTGAGTTGCTTTGGAAACATGGTGATATTCACTATACAAACCCCGTAACCATGCTACTCCAGCAACGGTCTACTATCTCAGAGTTTGTCAAGAGAACTTTGTTCTCTGTTGTCCACACCATAGGCACTAGGAATTTGATGTGATAGCCTAAACAAGATCCTGACGACTCTGAATATATCCTCTTGGTGTTCCAGCTGATGGGCTGTTAGCAGCATATAGTCCACAGCAAAATATTGCACAGTTTTTTTTCCATACAGTAGGGGGTAGTAAAATACTCAGACACTACATGGGCAAGGAAAGAGCACCAAATCACAGAGCAAACAAATGGAAAACAAACAAAATGTCTATTTTTAAACCAGGCTAAATCCATATAATTTTAAATGAGGAACGTTTTGAGTCCTTGTAAAACAAGTTCCTTAAGTGTT
The DNA here is from genome assembly GCF_000690775.1 of Eurypyga helias. Classification (NCBI taxonomy): domain Eukaryota; kingdom Metazoa; phylum Chordata; class Aves; order Eurypygiformes; family Eurypygidae; genus Eurypyga; species Eurypyga helias. Next base: position 141,218 of record NW_010246600.1, read on the forward strand.
TGAATGATGCTATTTAAATGTGTAATGACTTGGCCTATAAAAAAAAAAAAAATTAATTGATGCACTTCCAGGATGAAAGTATTAAACATTTTAATTGTGCTCTGCATGTTTAGGATGCAAACAAAAGTGCTCATTGTGAACCTGCCAATTAAAGTAGCTGCCAATAGGGAAAGGAGACGTGCCTGTGGCTTTCTTTGGGTTAGCTGAGGTCATGTCTACAACTAATGCACAGGTTCTTAAAGAAGCTTGGCGTCTGAATGCGTGAAAATCCCAAGCAATACTCAACTCTTTCTATTAGAAGTTTTGTAGCTGTTTTGGTCTGACAACAATGTTTATAAAACAACATCAAGGCTGTTTTCTTATTTTTTTATTTTTCAAAAACTTACAACCCTTGAAGAATGAAGAGGTCTGTCTGACATGTTAGTGCTAAGAAACCAGTTACAGGACTGGTCTTGGGCTTCAGAGTACTGTACATGCCTATGTTCTAGTCCAACAGGGAGTTCATAAGCCATTTAGGAAACCCAGGGGAAGCTGATGGGAACAGTCCTGTGCTTCTAGTCAAGGAACAGTTTAGAACCTCACTGTTTCAGAGCTTAGAGTTTTGAACTAACAATTTCATTTCTATTAAGGCATTGTCTGCATATTTCTATATCACCATTTATCAACACACAGAGTATTTCAGTAACATCATCTTTCTCTTCCAAACAGTGTAGAAAAAACAGATTTCTCATTTTCTTAAGGACTGCATAGAAATGCGTAACCTGTGGAATTGGTTTCTAGTCATGTTCTCACACCAACTGAGCCTGATAAGACCTAAATTCCAGCTCACTTATTCCAGTGTATGTTAAGAGCAATCTGAATGACTAACACACAAGGCACACTGGTGTAGAGAGCTGTGAAGAGCTGAGAATCTGGCTCAGTGTTCCCTATTGCAAGAGGAAAGCTGTATTTAAATCTATATATGAAATGGAAGATATTTATTTCACATTTCTGTAAAGGTTTTAAGAAGTTAGATGTAAATTGTGAATTTCTATCTCAGCTGATGGGGCTTCATAGCAAGAATCTGAAGAAGATACAGAAGTCCTTTGCTGAGTGTATACTGAATTTGTCTTATATAATGCTTTGCGTTTTATTGGTAACTATTACTAAATATTCTGAAGTAAATTAAAAAGAAAAAACCCTAACCTGTAAGCCAAATCTACTTTATTTTCAAGAATCTCCAGCTATCACTCACATATCCTTGCCAAATATGTCATTTCTCTTAGCAACGGTATAGATGGCTTTAACAAGTATTTTTAACCTGTGAAAGAAAGTCACAGAGCTCACTTCTGAAATGTGAAGTTATGTTCAGATACCTAAGGACTGGATTCAATGATAAATTGCTTCCCCTCCTCACAAGACCATGGAAGCTATTTTTGCAGGGCACACTTAGTGTTTCAGTGCAAGTTGTTTGGACAGATTTTTGTCTTTCCAGTTGAATTTGGCTATACTTTTTTCTAGTATAAATTAATGTATGTGTGATAAAATACACATGCATATCTTGGGGAAAAAAATTAATTCTACAGAGAAAGAGTCTGATGCAAAGGTAACATTAGTTATATACATATCTCTCTGTAATTCATCTGTAATTATTTTTCTATAATTCATCCACATTTTATAGTTAAATTGCCATCTTGGTTAGCTTGAGGTAATTGTTAGATGGCATGCCGGTGGCCATAGTTTCAACAAGAAATTTCCAAAATTTTGCTTGTGGTTTTTGCCTGCAGATAATGTGTAGTGCAATCTTTAGTGCTGTTTAAAATCCCTTTAAAAACAGATGTTTCTGGGATGGCAGATGCTAGCAGTGGAGATACTAGGTATTATCCAGTCCAAGACTGACCACTCTTTTGTAGCCACCTTGTCAGTTGTTTCTGTCATCACTGTGGGATGTATAAGGCAGAATGATGTGGCAGCGTAGCTGAATCTGGTTCCATATGTGCCAGAACAACAAATCTGTTGCTGATTATAATGAACCGTTTCTTCCATCTAATGAGTAAAGGCACAGATAATACATGGAGGTTGTCACATCCCACTCTCTCATTCTCACCTTTGGATTGCCTACCAAGTGCTGCAAGTACAAACTAACTTACTTATATACCATGTCCTGCTATCTCATTCAAACCATGTCTTTGTAAGGAACATTAATACTTAGCAACATCAGTGGAATACTGTCTTTACTCCCAACATCTATTTAATCAAGTGGATCAGGCAGACCTGCAGTGAAATCACATTGCTAGTGTCTTCTTTTAAGCCTTCTGCAGCATCCCGTCTTCTTCAGGGCTCTCTTTTAGACAGTGAGTTTCATGGGGCAAGCATTATTTATATTTATAGCTCGTTCAGTGCTAAACACTATTTCAGTGTTTAAAGGTTAGTCATAAACATTGGCCAATGTGCTTATAATAAGAGCTTTGCCTGACCTGGTGCATTAATGCTGTTCTTTTAAGTTCTATTTAATCTTTTGGAAGAGTCCTTTTAATAACCACTACAGTTTAATTCACCGATTCTTGAACTTTGTTCTGGAGTACAGATTTTCAAACAGCAGGTTTGGATTAAAATTTGAAAATAAAGTTTGAAAGCCTGTTTTATAGTGAGATATTTGCCTGGCCATCAGGAATAGAAAAGGAATGCATTATGTTCCCTTTTACTGTAGGGTCCTGCATAGAGGTAACCTTAAGGTTTAGATTTGAAATTAAAAATAAAAAACAAAAACAAAGGCTTGAGAACCTGTTTTAATTTCAGATCTGCATGACTGGCAGGAGTAAGAATGCTCATATCACTGAGGTTGAATATTTAATTTTTCTGTAGGAATTGGGGAATAATAGGGCTGGGGCTTCAGAAAGAAAAGCTGTATCAAGCCTGATTTATTACTGCATTTATAAGGGTTCAGAAGGCAGCTGGTGTAGTCGTAAGCAAATATTTTATTTTCAGTATTCCTGGACACATCTTCCATTTAAGGAAGGTTTGGGATAAGACTAGGGAACTGGGAAAAAACATGTCAGAAAGAGTAGTATGGCGTAGGCAGGAGCATATGCTTCATATTAGGTATTCCAGTACAGATTCATCCTATCTCCACAGTAGATGTTAATTTTAGGGCTATGGCTAGAATCAGGTTTTCAGAAAAGAGGGTAGAAAGCCTTCTTATTCTTGCATTCTGCAAGACTGGCGGAGATAGGGAGGGAGTTTGCTTAATTGGAAACAAATGCCTTATATTCAGATTTATTATACAAATGGGTCCCTTTGAAATAATAAATTTTAGGCTTAATTGTAAGCTGTCATTTTGACCTAAAAGAGGGAGGCTTCATAAGCCAAGCTCACTGTTGGATTGTGTAGGTTCAACAGAGATTAGAAAAGTTGTTCGCTAATGAATCTCAATCCATTTTTCTTCATGAAACAGTCACTTGGTTAAATTTCAGGCTTGGTTAGTAACAAGAGTAGAGTTAAGAAGAAAATGCTCATTGAGCCTAGCTTGTCACTGGTTCTGGAATGGCTTGAGGGTTATGAAGCAGGTTAGTGTCATGAAGTGCAAATGCTGTTATTCAGATTTCTGATGGAGTTTATTCACCTGAGAGGGAAGGGTGGAAATTTAGAACTATTGGTGATGATACAGCTAGTGCCTTTAATGCATTTTAGCTGCAAGAATTACTTCACTGCCCATATATTAAGTAGGGCTATGGTTGGGATTTATCTCATGTTTGGGGAATTGAGGAAGGGTTGAAGGAAAATGTTTGACCTGAAAGTTTAGGATGAGGGATGATATCAACAGCTGATGTTTTATGTTCACAGATTCCTATAGGGCTTAGTTCTACAATTATATTTCAGGTTAGGTTAGAACTGATTTAAATTTTGAGTGTAGAAAAGAAGGCTTGAAGAAGTCAATGTCCTGTTGGATTCTTCATGATCATCAGGATAAGAACATCTGTTTCACCAGAACCCATTAATTTATGTTAGGTTTTGCTCTACAAGCAAAACTGGTTACCTGGCTATAAACATAACCTGTGTTTGCGTAAGGACTTGGGAACCCAAAGCTCATTGTTTCTAAGATGCTATTAGATCACATAGTGCTGGTTTGTGTAGAAGTGCTTACAGAAGAAATTGATAATAATGAACAGAAATATATGATGTTCATCCAAGGATTCTAGCGAAATCTGGGACCTGGATCATGCTTTTGTGTAACAATTTGTTCTGAAGAATCAGTGGACACAGGAATGAATATTGTATGTTGTCAGAGAATCAATATGGATTTGTAAAGTGGGGTCATGCCTCACAAATAGTAGCATTCTTCAAAAGCCAATGAGCTTTTGGATAAAGGGATTGTGATTCATGTAACCTACTTTATAAGTCACCAAAAGCTTTTACAGGATCCCTTAGTTTTCACAGAGGAAGAGGTTACCACTGAAGTTTCCTTGGGCATTTTCCCAGGGCCTGCAATGTTACCAATATCAATAAATCTGGAAATGAGAGGAAGAAAATACTGAACTATCTTAGTTTGCTGGCAGTACTAATTATTCTGAGTAGAATCATAGAATTATAGAATGGTTTGGGTTAGAAGGGACATTTAAAGGTCATCTGGTCCAACCACACTCCAATGAACAGGGACTTTTTCAACTAGATCAGGTTGCTCAGAGCCCTCTTCAACTTGAATATTTCCAGGGAAAGGACATCTACCACTTCTCTGGGCAACCTGTTCCAGTGTTTCTCCACCCTCGTCGCGAAATATTTCTTCTCTTTATCTAGTCTAAATCTACCCTCTTTTAGTTTGGTTACTATCCTTTGTTTGATCACAATAGGCCCTACTACAAAGTCTGTCTTCATCTTTCTTGTAAGCCTCTTGTAAGTACTGAAAGGCCACAACTGTGTCTCCCTAGAGCCTTCTCTTCGCCAAACTGAAGAATGCCAACTCGCTCAGCCTTTCCTTATATTAGAAGTGTTTCATCCCCCTGATATTTTTGTGGTCCTCCTCTGGACACATTCCAACAGCTCCATGTCTTTCTTATGCTGAGGACTCCAGAGCTCAGTACTCCAAGTGGAGTCTCAAAATAGTGGAGTATGGGGGGAGAATCACCTCCCTTGACTTGCTGGTTATGCTTCTTTGATGCAGCCCATTATAAAATTGTCTTTCTAGGCTGCAAGCACATATTGTTGGTTCCTGTCCAGCTTTTAATCCACCACTACCCTGAAGTCCTTCTCCTCAGCACTGGTCTCAATCCCTCCATCCCCCAGCCTGTGTTGATAACAGGGGTTAGCTCCACCCAGGTGTAGGATCTTGCACTTGGTCTTGTTGAACTTTGTGAGGTTCACATGGGTCCACTTCTTGAGCTTGTCCAGGTCCCTCTGGATAGCATCTCATCCCTCAGGTGTGACAACCACACCACTCAACTTGGTGTCATCTGCAAACTTGCTGAGCATGCACTTGATCCCACTGCCTGTGTCACTGATGAAGGTATTAAACGGTACTGGTCCCAGTACGGACATCTGAGGGACACCACTTGTCACTGATTTCCATCTGGACATTGAACCATTTGCCACTACACTCTGGATGTGACCATCCAGCCAATTCCTCATCCTCCCAACAGTCCATCCATCAAATCCATCTCTCTCCAGTTTACAGAGAAGGATATTGTGGGAGACCATGTTAAAATTCTTACAGAAGTCCAGATACATGACATCCATGGCTCTTGCCTTGTCCACTGTTGTAGTCATTCCACCACAGAAGGCCACCAGGTTGATTGGAAAGGACTTGGTCTTGGTGAAGCCATGCTGGCTGTCTCAAATCACCTTCCTGTCCTCCATGTGCCTTAGCACAGCTTCTAGGAAGATCTGTTCCAGGCACAGAGGTGAATACATAAGGTACGATTTTACTGCGAAGAATTATAGAAAGGAATAGGAAATATAAAGTGAAACCAGGAAGTGGCAGTTTCAAAATAGGCAAAAAGGGTACTTTTGTCTCACATTGCATTGTTAAACTGTCAAGATCCTTGCCACAAGATGTTGTGGACAGTAAAAACACTCAGATACAAAAAGTCCTTGGGTGAAAAGAAGAAACCATTGAGGGCTATTAAAGATAGTTCTGGTTCAGGAACTGCAAAGCCGCAAATCCCTGGAGGCTGCAAAAATGTTCTGTGGAATTACTATTGTGTATTACAAGGTTCTTACACTCTTCCATGAGAATCCACTTTTGGATGTCATCAGGAATGGCTGCTGGGTGAAATAGAGGCTTGATCTGATCAACTATAATAGGGGATGGTCTTTATAAATCTGTCTTGTAAAAAAAGACTAACATATCTTAATAAGCATACATGGTTGGAATTTTCTGAACACTGTCTTTTTCAGTGCAAAACACTTGCTACCTTGTCATCTTAGTAAATGATTAAAATGAGATGGCAGTTTCTCTAGTAAGGTTAATTTGGTACTCTGCCTTCTGAGAACCTTTCCATATCCATTTACTGAGTTCATGACGGCTTCCCATAGTATCTATTATCAGAAAATATGGTTGTCTAATAAATTGAGTATTTTTTCCTTTTGCACAACTGTCTTCTTTCTCAAAGTCAAAACTCAGAAAAAACAAGTTAATTAAAAGCATAATATATATGTCATGAGCTGTCTTGCAACATAAATTGTCCAGTTGCTAATTAAGCAAGCCCAATGTCTACTAAGTACAAACTGCCTAGGCTTAAGGCTCTGCCCTCAGTTATCTTTTACTGCTTTTGCTGTGAATGTAGTGAATTTGCCATGGTGTCATTTTAAGACAGGACCCTTATTGGCTGAAATCAGCAATAGTTCTGTTTAGGCATTTAAATTAATATCAGGGAGTCAGGAAGAAAGATTTGGTCCTTTAATTTGTATGCAGAATCTAATAAAAATACTATATTTCTCATGAAAAAATGCAAGAATTTGAAAAATGTCAGGTTGCAGACAAACTTGTAGATACTCAGGACATATGTTAGTCATTCTGTTTACTGGAAAGTTCACATGGATTGCAAGTGTATGTCTCATCAGAATGAACCTGAAGACAAGGAGGAGGATATAATTTGGAGACAAAGGGGAGAATATTCAATGTGACAGCACCAGAAAATTCTGTCCTGGGCTTCTGTATCATATTCAAAACTGCTGGCTGTGACTGGGAATCTACATCCACTGATATACTTAATAAGACTCAACTCTGTTTGTCCCATTTCATGGAAGACATGGGAGTACCCCTTGTTAGGGGTGAGAATTAATTCAACGCCTCAGTATTACCCTGTCTTCATTATACCATGACCAATTTAACTCGATCCAAACCTTCTCCTCTACTTGTGAAAGAGAGCTTTGTCTGTGAGCCAACAGTAGTGAGACATGCTTGGTCAGTCTGAATCTGGAAAGGCCACAAGACTGAAGTCAAAAGTAGAGAAAAATCTCAGCAGCTTCTTGTTCCAGTGAATCCCCCAGACTATGCTTTCTGAAATGTTTTCACTTCAGATGTATTTGATTTTGATGGATCAGTTTGATTTTTATATTGTCTGGGACCACTGGCAAAAAACAGCCATTGTATCTTTACCCACAGCTTTTTAGAGCAAATAAAAAATACCTGTGCACTAGGATTTCTTTGGTGATAATGAAACCTTCATATTACAATGTCTTTCGGCTTTTCTAATGTCAGACATTTGCAGGAGAAAATACTTCAGAGACATGATGAATACTTGGTTTGGGGGAACCAAGGTGTGGAAGACAGCAGAGCACAAAGCTCTTCTTAAGAATATCTAACAGCTCTTTTTCCTTATAAGATTTGGCATTTTAATTCATGACAATTCTCCATTCTCTCACAGACACTTCTGTAGTCTGGATGCATGAAGCTTTGTTGCAGCATTTTGCAAACACAGTAGAAAGTGTTAGAGATGTCCTTGGATGCCCTGTGATTTGCAGCAGCAGCAGGAGTGATGATCTTGTATTTAGTATCAAACAATAGCTCACTATAGAATTTTCTAAACTAGAATTGGCTTCTCACCATGTCCCAGAATCAACCTGGCATTTCACAATAGAGGAATCAAATATCTTTTGGCAGCATCTGATGTCATAGTTGCTTAGAGCCTGATCTCAGAATTTGGCTGTCATAAGTCACTCTATCTGTACTCAGCTGTGTAAAAGAGACAAAAAAATATGGGTGTCAGCGGTGCTGTGACACTTATACAGTGGTCAACAGTTTGGGAGAAGACAGGATTGCTATTACTGATTTTAAACTGCTAATACCTGTTGGTTTTTTTTGTTTTTAATACCTGAAGCTCGCGGAACCCTATCACCAAAAGTACACAGCATATCACCCACAAGCACAGTGACAGTGCATGTGCTCAGACAGCAGTTGCATCTCTCTTTACACCATCCTGCCATGGGTGATGTGTTTGCTGGCTTGAGGGAAAGGCTACTCCTATCTTCCTTTTGGCATATTAGCTAGAGTTGCATTACGAAGCAAAATCATTGATCACTGCTGGGCGCAAATGTCACATTTGATGCTCAAAGGTTTAGTCTGTGCTGAGCAGCTGCTGAAATTCTTTAGAAGAAAATATTTTGTATAATATGCGAGTATTACTAATCTGCCAAACCTCTGAGGCTACTGGGGTAAAAACTGGGGTTTAACAGTTTGTGTACTGGCCAATCTGGTCTGCTTATAATATGCAACATTTATCACTTGTGGAGTTTGGCCAGTATCATAAATCGAGTGCTACTTAAGTAATATTTGTACAGCAGTTAAGCCATAAGTGAATTATGGGTTATTTTCACATAGTGATGATCTGCAACAGATAATTATGTGGGAAAACAGAACACAGCTTTGTATCCTGATCCTTTCCTATATTCTTGTACCTTTAGGAAACTAAAGGTATGCTGTTTCCTGACTTACACAAGTAGTGACTGAAAACTTGAAGGTACCTTCAAGAATAAAGTGATTGTGTTGGTAAGAGGTTGGTTTTTTTTAATAAACAATATATTAATAAACAGGAACTGGTGCAAGATTAAAACATTCAATCAGGAAAAAGGCAGAACAAGTTTAAGATTTTAGAGCTGACAACTCATTATCTTTATTGTGAGTTGTGTGATATGAGTTGTCTTTGAAGTCCCTTATTTTGGGGACATGCCTTTCTTTTATTATCGTCTTTCGGATTACAGTAGTTGCATAATAAAATTTGACAATGTGAATTTTAAGGACTACAACACAAAAAAAATTAACAAACTAGCAGTTTGAGCACAGTCTGCTCATTGTGCCAAACTTTCAGTTTCCAAATCAGACTTGTCTGAGTGTCCTTCAGATGGTCTTTCTCCCAGAAATTGGAGTTATATAGTTGGACCATGAAGTTTGCATCAATAAAATTGAGTAGGTCTGTTACCAGTTGAAGCTGGGATTGAGCAAAACTGCAAAGTCGCCCTCTGTTACAAAGTTCGCTGTAATCTTTGCACACCTCATGCTGTATCATATACACTCATAACTGGAATTTCTCTCTGGCAAGAGCTGCACTTCCTGAATTATGTCTGGCATGCCTGTTCTCAGTTGTGAAGTATTTAGCCATTTCCTGGTGTCAGCTACTGAATCCAATGGGATTATGGGCCCTTTTAAATAAAATCCAGTCTTGTCATCTGCTACTGAATCCAAGAGGCATTATCAGTTGTTTCACAAGCGTCTCATCAAGAACTTACTTTGGCCTATTGGTTGTGAAAAAGTTTTATTGTGCCCCATTAACATCTGGTCTTGCTAATCCTTGATGTGGCTGGAATTGAAGCGCAGGTGGCTCTGCTGTCTAGTTTGATTTGGATTGATTGCTGATTTAATAATGTAACAGCAAAAATGGCAGCTGAGTGTCTGTCTGCCTTTTCCTGTAATAAATGTACATAAGGAATCTCTGCATCTGCTAACTGACACTGCAGATTGCATTCCCTTCAATGGAAGTCTTTCCAAATGGTGTCAGCAACAGCAGGAACAGTTGCTTGTGTTTTTCCTGGAGTATCAGTGGAATGTGAAGACACGTTGGTTTTGCTTCCTCTGTTTCTGCCACTGCAGCTAATAGGCTGGGCATTAATTTTACTATCCGATTGCTGTCTGTAGCACATGTTTTAGATTACATCAACAATACATGGCACCTATATTCTCCATACTGTTTGCTTTGTCTGCAGTTTGTGCACTTGTTTTGTGCCAATACAATATCATTCCATTCCTTTCACTGCTCGTTCAATGAGTAACATGTTTCTAGGGCTAGGTCTATTGTCTTAGTAATGTTAAAAAGATCTTTCTATGGTTACATGTGGGTGCCAAGAATGTGATATCTGCAACATAAAATTTTTTTTCTTACTATTCAATCCATATATTAATACAGGTAAAGGCAAACCAGAACACTTTTGTGTCTAATATTCTTTCTGAGCTCACTGAATATTTTGATGATCTGTTCCAGCATTTAAGGGATTATTCCAACAGGATTGTCCTGATTATCTTCCCCCCTTCCTTGGCCCAATGTTATAACAATGATGTTTCTCATCTTCCATTATAAATTCTGCATGGAGGCTCAGTTCTTGCTTCACAGTTTTAATGCCTGCACAAGGATTTTGTCTGGAAATCCACTAATCCTCGTAAATGGCATCACTCCATGCTGATGATTTCCTTTGTTTCTTGCCCATATTTATTTCTCTCTACAAATCAGGTTGTCTTTATTATTGTGGATGTCACAAGATTATAACCTCTGCTGTCATCTTCCATATGCCACATGCTGAGTAGTAACATAAAAATCCCACCACATTTTGTAAGTAAAATGGCTTTACATTGTAGAGAACCGTAATGGAACTGTAATGGAACTGAAGCCTTGTGGCAGGCCAGTGTCCCCACATGGCAAAGAGGACGTTAGAGCCCTTTGGTGCTATTATCTTGAAGAGGCTGTGAGGAGTGGAAAAAGTGGGAGTGAGTCCTGATGGCTGACATGCTTGGAGATGGTATCAAGGCGTAGGCTAACCATGCTACACCAGTGGCCCCCTCAGCACCGGTATCCATGACTTCCCTCAGACTTCATTGTGGAGCAGAGTGTCAAGACCAACTCAGGGAAACACTTCCCATGGGAATAAGCTTGCCAAAATACACCTTTAGAATCTAGCACTATGCTGGCAGTAATGTGGTGCTCAGCAAGTGAAGAGGGGGGTGCTGTTACAAAGGGGTTTGTGCTGATAGAGGTGGGACTTGGATACAAGGCTGCTGAGCTATTTTGAGGGTTTTTCACTCTTTTTAACCTTGGCTGAGTAGTTGATATGGAGGGTGGGGTGTGGGGTGGGGAGAATGCTTTTGCAAATTAATGATGAAACGCAATCATTCTTTGTTGCAATTTTGTCTATACTTATGAACTCCCATTTCCCTAAATGCCATAAGAAGCAAACATGAGTTCATTGTTTTAATACGCTTCTCAGACAATGGTCTACCCTAACCCCCTCTTTCTTGTTTAATTTCTCTATCACAATCATCCTGTGTGCTCTCTAGTTGTTTGTGGGACTTTCCTCATGCCTGCTCTATGTGTGCCTGTATTTTTGCCCTTTCTCATCCTTTGTGTGTAGCTCCACTGACCAATGATCATTGCCCTGAGTTTGCTCTTAGTCCCCAAGGAAAATTGCCGTGGATGGTTCTTTTTCTAGGCCGCTGTTTTGAGTGCTGACCTCCAGTGTTTCTTTTATTCCATGGAAGTGTTGTAATCAGTTTTTTTACATTTAGCCTACTACCTTATATTCAGTAAAATATGACCCATAAATTCAACTCTACTATCTGATAGCTTTGTTATTCCTATTTATAGATGTCAGTGGTTTTTGTTGTATGTTATCAAGCTGCAGCTCGCCTTTCCCCACATAAAGTTTTGCTTGTTTTGTACATCGACTCCGTGTTTCAGAGTAGAAAATAATTGGCTGTTACAGTCATGCAGGGAAGATGTTTAGTTTTCCCAGGTTTCTGGGTGCAGCACTTGAGCCAAGCACATTTATAAATTTTACAAGGACCCTTAAGACATTTGAACTTGACCCTTCTTCCTGCCAGTAACACCTGGCAAGAGAGCTAAATAAGTTAAATTGCAGATACATTCAAGATTTATTTTAGCTAAAGCCTGTTTGTAAGATCGTTTTGTGCCAAGTTATATCTGGAGTAAACTTTTACAGGCTAACACTAAATCAGGGGCAAGGGGTACGGGAGGAAGTGTAAAGGGGAGTAAAATGGAAAGGTCGACAGAATCTTAACTATAATGAAAATGATTATGGAGAACTCTATGCTATTAACTTAGATAATTGCCAGAGTTGTAAAATCCAGATTTTTCTGTCTGCAAGACTCTTGGGAACTGCTGGAGATGAAGAAAATTAAATAAAATGGTTCATATAGAATTCAGAATTTTGTTTCTTTTCCTCATTCTCAACAGAGTAAAAGTGACCTACTTTCTATATGTTGTAGTTTAATGGGAAATTCCCCCAACTCCCAGTGTTAGTATGCTTGTTCTTTTCTTAAGCAGGTGCTAACTCCCATCTCTGCTTTACTACTGCTGGCATAGTATGTGCTAAATGTGTTGTGACATTCTTTCCTCTCAGTTTACAGTGAAGATGGTTGTGCTCCTTCCCAAATTCCAGTTTTGTTAAGCTTCTGGGATTAACGTAGGATCTAAATTAATTTTCTGCATATTAGTTGTCAACCACAGTTGAAGTAATTAAATAACTATTTCTCCTCTAAGATTTGTGCTTTTATATTTGATAAGTTACATGTAATTATGGTTTAAAAGAAAGAAAAAAGGAAAAAAAAATGCAGATACCTGTATAAAAAGTCACCAGTTCTTCTTGTTTAATTGTCACAATATATGTTTGGAGTGAAATGGGGAAGAATCATTAGAAATGAACCTGAAACTGAGAGGAGTGCCAGTATCAGCTCAGTTGTTAGGCTGGATGTGAACTGGAAACATTTAAATCCGGAAGACTTCTTCCAACTCATCATTACTAAACACAAAGAGAACAGTCTAAAAAACCTGAGACAGGAAAGTGAGGAAATTGGACTTAAGGTTACAAGTCAAGTCTGTCTCCATTTATTGTACATCACTATGCACGTATGCTAGAGAGGGTATAGCACCAATCCTAGGTTCCATCCTGACCCCCAGGAAAAGCCAATGTTTAGTGTGCTGGATCTAGTTCCATATAGAGGAAAAGGAGAGAATTTTAATGAGTTTATATCCTCCCACCACAGTGTTGAACTCATTCATGATTGAGGACATTCTTCAAATTTTTCAGTTCTGTTTCCAGTATATTGTTCCAGTCATGGATGGAGAGGGATAGGAACATTTTAATCTTCTTTTGCTCAATTAGAAATTGCGTTGACTGAAAAGAGATCCTGGGATGTATGATGGACAGTGTTCTAGTTATTTTTCCTAAGATTGTCAGATGTATACAACAAGCAAAACAAAATCATATTTCTCACTAAATGAAACATATTTTTTAGATATGTTTGCAGGGAAAGATTAGAAAAATAAGCATGATGCTGTTTAACTATTTTTTATTAATTTGTTTTTTTGTTTGAAGTAATCAGTTTCTTCGAGCTATGGACATTAAATCAGTTATCAAGAGGACTTATTAATGTATTTTTGTTTTACTTTTGTGATCCAAGTGTTAGGAGTTGGGAGTTTGGATCCAAAAGGAATGAATTTACGTATGCAGGACACGTTGTTCAAGGAGCTAATACTTACAGTAAACAGAGGTTGCTTAACTGTTGAGTAATGCTACAATAGTTATTTCCAATATTTTGCAAGAGACAATGTTCATGCAATGTTTTACCACTAGCAATTTGTTAGTGGTTTTAATTTAATGCCAAATAAATCTCTAAGGGCTGTAATTTCAAAAACATGGAGTATCACATGTTAGGAACTATACCCTCTCTTTCTACTTTTGTAAGGTAAAACTTATATGAAAGAGACACAATTCTTTTTCTCCCATTAATAGTACTTTAAAATTTAAAGGGTAAAAATACTCTTGTGACATCACAAATAGTAAATTACATCCACTGAGAGGAGATGCATGTGTGTGCAATTTATGTTACAGGTAAAAAATCCAGTCTTTAAAAAAAAATTAAAAGAAAATCTTTCCACAAGGGATTGCTTCAGGGAGACAAATATAGTCTGAAGGGGCCTTACTTGCCTTCTCTTTTTGGAGCAGTGATGTGTTTGTGTTATAGTAATGTAAAACCTAGCAGTGCTACAAGTCTATACCTAATTGAGTAATATGTTTTCTCTTAATTCTTTGTACAATATATTTCATTTATTGTGGTAAATACATGAATGAAACAGTTTTAAAGTGACAGAAAATAAATTATTTGTAAAGCATCCCTGTATCTCTCTCACTCTACATCCTACAAACATTCCTAATACCCCTCTAGTTAGCATATTTCACTGTAGATCTATGTTATTACTAGAAATAATCCTTTGTGCTGGAAATAGGTGGCCATTTCCTTGTGGAGGTCAACTTTAGTAAACACTCCTATTAATGCAATGCTCATGCAGTCCTTCCCTTTGAGATAGACACATGTTCTAATTTTACAGATGTAGAACTAAGCCATAAAGTGGGTGGATGGTTTTCGAAATGTCTTCTAGTGTTTAAGTGGCAGAGAGAAGATAGAGGTTTTATTTCTTTTGCTTTTGCTTTCTGTACTGCTGTACCATTTAGGTAGGTATGCATGTCTATATATATACACACACATATTTAGATGCCTATATTGAAGGGAGGCACAGACTTGAGACACATTTATTTAAACTCTACTTTTATTTAATCAGACTTCTGGGTCCAAAAGTGTGGAGACTAAGCATGAATGTTTTGAAGGGAAACTAGGACTTTTCCAACTTTTCTGACACCAGTTTCATAACAGTTTCTTTGGTGGTGCAATCCTATCATTGCCACTTTCTTTAATAAAAACATAAGATCATCTTGGCCTGAAGTAAGTAAATTCATGTGTATTTATTTATGTGGCACACTGCTGTGCATACCTAAATACATACATAGTTATTTTCGTGAACGTGTCTACATTGCTTTAGCTGTCAGCATTTTTCATGCAGTTCCAAACTATTTGGACTTCATTTCCTTCATTTTGTTAAGACAGTCTGAATAAAACGTTAGGTGGCCCCTGGGAATGTTTGCCTCCAATTTAGGCTTCCTATTTAAGATAGGAGGCATATCAAAGTGGTTGTTATTTTCATCAAAATCACACCCAATTAGCATCCGCTTGTGAAAATAACTATAAAAGTAGTTCTCTTCATAATTTCCTTTCTCTGTTCTCTAACCCTTAAATTAGTTGATAAGTAGAAGCAGAAAATGCATCAGTCTATGTGGCTAAATCTGTGCCTTTTGATGCAAAAAACCCAGGAACTCTTTAGGTATTTGCGCTCTCCCTCTAGAGCCTGCTTTGCAGATAGTATGCGCCTTTAAAATACTACACATCTAATGTTCCTTGGTGAGACACCCACAGGAGAAGACCTGGTTTCCATTCAGATGTTAAGATACACATGGTGGTACATGGAAAAATACCCAGAACAGTTTGCCAGACTCCTCATGAAATTTTTGATGGGATGCTAGGTCATTAGCTTAAAGGCAAAGTATGCAGCCATAGCATAGAATCACAGAATGGTTTGGGTTGGAAGGGACCTTTAAGACCATCCAGTTCCAACCCCCCTACCATGGGCAGGGACAACTTCTACTAGACCAGGTTGCTCAAAGCCTCGTCCAGCCTGGCCTTGAGCACTTCCAGGGGCATCCACAGCTTCTCTGGGCAACCTGTTCCAGTGCCTCACCACCCTCTCCGGGAAGAACTTCTTCCTGATATCTAATCTAAACCTCCCCACGTTCAATTTAAACCCAATACCCCTTGTCCTGTCACTACAGGCCCTTTGTAAAAAGCCACCCCCCCCCCCCCAGCTTCCTTGTAGGCCCCCTTCAGGTACTGGAAGGCTGCTATAGGATCTCCCCGGAGCCTTCTCTTCTCTTCTATCTTGTCATGAGGAGTAAAAGCGTAGTACTGATACAGTCGTATGAAGGAAAGAACCCTGTGCTGGAAACCTATGTCTTTATCTCTACCAAGAGATCCAGGTAAATTGTGATTAAGTCTCTGGTAAAGACTGCTTTGGAGTGGGAAACTGAGCATAGAGTTATTTGGCAAATGACTGTGAGTAGGAGAGGAAGACTAGCTGCACAGGACCAATTCCGTCTACCCAACTGCATGTCAGGAGTGTGAGTGCTTGGGAAGATATCTGCAGCAATGCAAAACATGATTTATTCAAAGTAGATGCGGAGTGAAATATCTGTTCTTAGTTCTGAAAAATGGTGCTTTGGTATTGTAAAAAGAGATGCTAAATGGAAAGTAAAGGAAAATACAAAAAACCCCTCAGAAATTGGTGTAAAAAGGAAGAGTGATGAGGAGGTGGTAGTGAGGGTGAATTGAGAGAAGGAAGTGGTGGTGTGGAAGTGAAAATAATACCCTTCTAGAGATGATAGATGAGACTGAAGGGAGTGAATTAAGAAAACTAGAATGTAAGTCCATTACTGTGGAATTGAATAGCAGGCAAGGAAAAATAAGGGAGAATCTCAGGGGAGACCAGATAAATGAAAAGTTGCATTAGGGTGGTGTGTCAATGAGACAGTGGTTTTTGCACTGATTCATGCATATTTTCTCCAGTGTGTTTCACTCTTTATTGCTCTTCAGAACTGATAACTTTCTGATGATTGGAATTCAAAATATTTTCTTCCATAAGGGTAAAATTTGCTGATGGGATTTCACAGACCTTTCTTTTGTGACATTACTTACCAATAATCAGGTCTTCTTCCTACTGCCTTATTTAAGGTCTGGTGTAATGCTGGTTTATACAGCACCTCCTAAAGGAACACAACATGGGCAAGCTATAAAAATATTCTACAGAGTTTGCCAGCCTCAGAGGGCAGGAACACTGACATTTTTTGAACACATTAGTTCTAAGTTAGAGCTGAGTGGAACATACTTCATTTCCACTTTTTCCTTTTCCCACCTCATTCCTTTTCTTTAGAAAAGAACATTTTTTTCAGATAGGAAACAATAGAATAATCATTAAGAGCCATCTGTGACACTCTTTATTAATGTGATAAGGAACTCTCATGCAGCATTACACTAGATAGGAAACAATAGAATAATCATTAAGAGCCATCTGTGACCCTCTTTATTAATGTGATAACTCAAGGAACTCTCATGCAGCATTACACTGAAACTTCACATCAAGTTTGCAGTGCTTGGAGATTGTTTGGAAGTAAGAAAGCAGAAGCCATTCCAACTAAAAATCATTGTCTTCACTTACTGTCTTCACAGCAGATATTATGAGTAGTTCTGTTGATACTACATTCCTAGCATCATGAACAGTAGTAATAAAGTGTCTGTATTTGTGTTTCTAAACACTTATGAAGAACTTCTCCCTCTAGACGAGTGGAGTTACATTCAGTGTAAGCAAAGAAGCTTTTTCAGTATCAGCTTTGGAGGTACCTCCATTATTTTTCACCAGTGAACATTGCTGGCACCAGTACAACTGGGAAATACACATAGAAAAGCTGGTCGGGTAGAAGAAAAACTACTGAGCAGAAATGCAAATTTCAGGGTCCAAATTCTCACAGATAATTATCTCCCATGTGAAGGGCTGCTAGGAAGTGATATTGTTTTAGATGTAACTGCATAGGAGTGGGTAAAATTCAAATTTGGATGCTGAGGATATATGTAAACATTCTACCATATGATGATAAAAAAAATTTACTTGACATATAGACAATGATTAGTGGTAAAATTACTTTTAGAGAAACTGATTGTGTGGTTTTCCTGAGTTATAGGTAAAGTTTAAAAGAAGTCTAACATCACACCATTTTGCTGTTGAAAATGAGTGACCTTCCTTTTTCTTTTTCTGACGTGAGTGTATATGAACGAGATAAGCTAGAATGTCAACTTCCAGTATGTTAGCTATGGCATGGTGGTTGTCCATATGTAGGGTGTTACCTAGCAGAAAACGCAAGCTAAATGAAAAGTAACCTCTCCCCAACAAAACGTGGAAGAAGCTACTTTGCATTCACAGCGAGATTAGTTGTTGTACTATATAATCACTGCTGTATTTTACTTCTTGCTCTCTTGACTACTGTAAGAGGGAAGAAAGTATGGAGAGCCTTGAAATTGAGAGACAATTATTCTTCCCAAGTTTTGTGTGGTTCTCGGGATGGTGAGTAATGGGTTGCTGATCTGCACAGCAGCACAGCTGTACAGCTACTGGATTTGCTTCAACAAAACATCAACTTTTCAGAGAAAATTGGCTGCAGGAAGATAACAGATGTACAAAAGAAAATAGGGAAAGGATAACTCAACATCTTTATACTTTGTTTACCAGAATTTTTTAAAGGGAGAAAAAAGCCATAACACTTAAGTGTTATGGCAAGTTGATTTTTTTTTTCCCTTATAAACTAATTTTATCATACCCATTTGTTCATATTATTGCACCACAGATAAGAGTGCTGCTGTTGTAGCTTGGCTAGTTCATATTCAACCTTTCTCTTCCAAGCACTTGTGTCTTCGATATTATTTAAATGGCAACAGAAGCTGGCAAGGATCTATGACTACACTGCATGCTCTTTTAGAGAATGAAAAAACTCTGGTTAACTCTTCTCTTTGTTTAGTCTGTTGTTTCAGTTTCTTTTCATTGACAGTTGCAGGCACTTTGCTGGAGAGAATTATAGCTCAGTCTCTATGCAGTTTATTTCTGTTTGCTAACAAACTACTCTTTTTGGGTTTTTGTATTTGTTGTATAATGGTAGCAGTAATGGACACTAAGTCCCACTTGGGGTTATAAACACAGAAATATAAAAGGCACAGAAACTAGGAATTTTGATACAATCCCAGAACTGTGAGAGGAAGAGAGGTCATGATGCCCTTTTAAGTGAGTCTGTGACTGGAAATGTTCAGGGCTTACTGTCCCAGTAAACCTGTTGTCCTCATCATAGGACGTCTTTGTGAGCACCATAGAAACACGTAACAAAAAGCTGTCTCCTGGAAAGCTTATTGTCTAATTTACAGCTTCTTTTAGCAGCAACTGTCCACAATAAATTGCAGAAGGTTGCTTTCTGTCAACAATCCCTTAGAGCTTTTGCTGAAGCAAACGTTGAACACCAGCAGCAGTGACCTACACATACTCTCGAATGTTTACTGTAGGATTGAGTGTGTTGCCAGCACTACGTCCTGTCTCTGACAGTGTCATGAAAGTCTGTGTCTACAGAGGCATGTGAAGGCAGGGAAGCAGGCAGTGATACTTCCTGAGAATATTTTTGCACTTAACAATTTGCAGGTTGGGGACTCTCAGAACCAGAGATAAGATGTGGTATTTGAGGTGTCCTTGCCTCAGTGGCTTCCTCTTCCATAAACTTGTCTAGTTTCCTGTTGACTCCATGTCAACTGTTAGTATTCACAGTACCTGTTAGGGTAAGCCATTGTTTAGTGAGATGGTCCCAGGTAAAAGATATATCCAAAGACCCACTTGCATTCCAGTAAAGATATGTTGAATATTTGTTTATGCAACATTGGATTTTTGACATGCAGTAGTTCAGGAATTACATCAATCCAGGTTTTTGATCTGCATTTTTTCTTTTTATGATTCACTTCTAGATAGAGTGTATCTACAACATGGTTTCAAAAATGATACTAATTAACCTACCGAGCAGCAGTCTGTCCTGTCCACTGAGGTCTGCCAGGTAAACAAACACCTTAACTTGCAACAATGACCACAATAGTCTTCATTTGCTACATCTTTCTTTAAATGAATTTTTGACCACTTGACATTTTGAATGAGAAATTGATCAGAAACAGAATGTGTACTTAAACATTCATGTAAATAAAGTTTTGCATGGTTTACAAACAGAAATGTGCTCTATAATTTCACATGAATGCTTAAAATAATTATTAAACAAGTCTTTGTTTTCATGCTGGTCTGAGGTTTCCTTCCACATCTGTAGTAAATTGTCCTCAGGAACATTGACTGAAAAGAACTGGATTGTCTTTTAGTATAGTGTCAACTGATGAGTCATGAAAAAGATTACTGTTACAGCTGATCACAGGAAAAGAATGTTTTTATGTATTACATTTCAGCAAGTAAAATACATAAAAACTAATTTCTTTAGGAAGATCTTCTGGTTTTAGTAAGTCTTCTGCCACCATTCTAGCAGGCTATCGTCTGTGTCTGAAGGGATCCAAGGAATGGATAGAATACTATGAAATAGAAAAATGATGGAAGTATATGTGACAGAGAGTGCCACTGGGATGATTTTCCAGCAAGCGATCGATGGTTGAAGTTTCACTACTATACGTATTTACTCTAGGTGACTTTTGCAGCCTGGATTTAACTTTCATGTTGCCTGATATAATGTAATGAGCAAATTGGCCTTTCTATGAATACTGGATCAGACAGCGCCAGGTTTTGCAGACTTCTTTCTCGAAGTTGCATAGGTAACTGTTCTTTCTGAATTATTCCTTTAGCTTTCTTTGGGGAGCAGTAGAGACTACAGCTATCTTCCTTGGGGTGGGGAAGAGCTGATAGAAATCAAGAAAATCTACATTATAAAGGATTGCCTTTTTCATCAACTATATTAAAAGGTATGTATGTGGGGCAGGAAAGTAACTTTTATTTCTTTACCTCAAGGCAGATTGTGTATAAAATGAAAGTCCAGTGAGAGCCCAGTTTGAACAGGCAGATCATACATTGGGATTTGAAGGATCTAGGGCACATTAGTATAATTGTGGAGGGTAACCTAATATGAACCAGCCTTCTTAAAAAGGGAGAAAAATATATATTAATCTGGGATAATACTTTTTTAGGGAGAGAGAAATGAACCGAAGTCAAAACTATATCAGTCTTGCAACTATTCCAAAGAATAACAGTGGTTATAAAAAAATATCTAAATAATTATAGGAGTTTTGTTCTGCTTTGGTATTTTTGTCCTTCTCTGGCATTTCTGAACAATTCTCGTACTAGTGTTGCGTTTCTGATTTCTGTCTTGCATAGTAAATAGGCATTGACCAAATAAACAGAGAGGAATAGTATAAACCTTACTGTCAGTTTTGAGTTAGACACATAAGGAAGAAATTTCTGATCTATAATATAATTTGAAAACCCAAGCTATACTTATGCAAGAATTACATATTCTATGCATATCTGATTTGCTTGTTATTGAAAATCTATATCTGGTGTGGCCATTATTCCTGTGAATAATTCCTGCTCACTTTTCTTCAAGCATTTCTCCCTGTTCTGTTTTACCATCTGTTGATGAGTATAAGTAAATATTGTTATTGTAAAGATACTCTTTAGTCTGCCCTGTAACGTGTGATCCAAATTAAATCTTGGCTGTCTGGGGAGCTGGTGATTTTTAGTGGTTCTGAGTATGTGTGACTGAGAGTGTGTGTAAAAACCACAAACCACCAAGGTCATATTTATTTATTTATTTATTTGCTTTGGAGACCCTGCCTCTACATGGGGATGGGGTGTTAAAAAACTGGATGCATGAGGTAAGTGTATGGAAGTTCTGTTTACATATGGAGTGAATTAGGAAAGGCTGAAAAAGAAAAATACTACATTTTCCAGTGTCCATCATTATGAAAGGGGAATAAGTGTTAAGCAGCTGCCAACTTTACATGCTGAGCAGAACACTGACAGTAAGCTTGTCATCTTTAAGTTGCTCATTTTACAAATATGTTTCTCTTTGGTCTTGATAGGGGGAAAAACTTAGGCAATCTCGAATGTATTAAGTATTGAAGCACACCAAGTTAGAATTGTTTAAATGGAAAATTTAACCACATTAATAGTGAATCATCTTTTTTCTATTAGGGAAAAAATAATGGCAAAGTTATATGACAAAATTTAAATATAACCAAGTTAAATAAAGACAGAGTGGCCCCATGATAGGAAAAGAATTGGCCCAAGACAGCTTGAGAGAGCAGACCCATGGCAGATCTATTTTCTTTATCTGTAAATAAATACAAAATGAATCACTGAAAATTGATCTGAGAGGGTCTCCTTGGTTTTGGAGGAGAGAATTCATTGGAAATGTCAGAATAACAACAGGGTTGTCAGGTGTAAGTGAAAAAAGAATCGACTTCTTAAATAGTCATCAGAAAAATAATTAAAATATCAGCATTGTGTGGAATGATGTCCTTTTGGGTTATAATTGCCTACATGATATAATTCTCAGTCAGTAAAGGAAAACAAAGATCTTAATTTTCTGCATTATTTTACAGTGTGACATTAGACAATTTTTCCAGATGTGTCTAGTATGTATTCTATTGAGCACACCAAAAGGGTATTCTGTTCTTTCATTGAACAGAGTTCTTTGTAAATTAAACTTAATAGCGTTATAAAGCATTTGGCTAAGCAGCTACCTGAACTGATGTAGACAAAGCAGATGAAAAATAGTCAAAATTAATGTCATGTGTTTTTGCTTGTGCTAAGAAATATTTTCTTCACTGACATGAAATGTTATTGTGAACTGAAATAAAATCTCAAGAATAGGGCAACATCTAGAACTGAATTTCCAAAGTTATAGAAAGCAAAATGAGTGCAAAACATATTCTGTGAATCAATCATGTAATTCCAATATGAATAATGAAACAAATTTCAATAATATTACTGGAGGGTGAATGAAGCAGTTCCCAACTGATGAAAATGAAGTTACACAATTTGAAGCAACACTGAATAAGGAATTAGGTTGTAAATCTCGT
Source organism: Eurypyga helias (assembly GCF_000690775.1). Lineage (NCBI taxonomy): Eukaryota > Metazoa > Chordata > Aves > Eurypygiformes > Eurypygidae > Eurypyga > Eurypyga helias. Next base: position 164,010 of record NW_010246600.1, read on the forward strand.
GATCAGAGAATTATTCAGAAATTCTGATCAAGTGTATCGAAAAGACAGGACAGAACTACCCCAAAATTCTGAGGTATGCACTGTTCATGATGTTAGTGTATCATTCAGATAACCTCCAAATTGCTGCGTAAGAAACAATCCTGTCATATTAGGAGCTCTATGTCCCCTCTTCTGGACAGCAGAAACATTTTCAACTGTATATGCTGTATACTGGTACAGAAGAAATACTTTAATTTACTCCCTCAGTTTCAAAGTTTATCTCATTAAAGTGCTAAAAAAAAGGTGCTTCCACTAAATATAAACCAGGTTTTCCACTAGCTCTTTTATGTTTTTGGTTCCTTAATATTTCTTAGTATTTCTCTTGATTTGGCATGTAAGCCTGTTTATTCAGACTCTGTCCATAGTTGCCTTCCATTGGTTTTGCTTTTGCAGGAGGCAATCGGAACTTTGTAGAATATTTTTTTGCAATTCTCAGACTTCTTTTAATTAAGAGAGTGATGAAGAGAGACAGAAGGAGACAGAAATTTTGAAATTTTTATTTGCATAATGGAAAAATTCTTAAATAAGGTGCTTTTTTGGAAAAAAAAAAAAAACAACCAACTAGAAAAGTCCTCTATAAAAAGCATCACTCTAAGATCTAGTATTCTAAAATACTTCTACTTTAGAAATACAGACCTGATGCAGTTCAGCCTTGGGTTGTTTTCTGAATCATTGCTGTGATCAGCAAAACAGTTAGCATTTGATGCTTCTAGTTTCAGCTTTATCTGAAACATTTTGGTGTAAGAGTTATATGGGAAAAGTACCTTCCAACAGCACAAAACCTGACAGACCTGATTTTGCTTAAAAGTAAGCAAAAATTCTCTAGACTGAAATGCAATATGGAAAGTATTAGCACAAGCACAGTTTGTTTTAGTACCACAATTAGACCAAGTCTGCAGCCTTCATATACCCAAACTGACATCAGTCTGGAATGACTTTCCCAGGAAGAAAAGAGGTGCAGAAAAGAGGAACATGTGTAGGCATCCTCAGCCGTGGCATGATGAACAATGGAACATGTGGTTTAGTCGTTCAGTGTTTAAAAAAGAAACCTCTACAGACATGAGTGTACTTCCCTACATCCATCCAGGAGGCTGGACACTCCACAAAAATGCATATTTTAAATGTGTGGCTGGGGTCCATCTTTAAGATAGTTCTATCATACGCCATGGTATGAAATGATCTCATGATTTGTAAATGGTTTGCCTAGATTAATTATAATCATGAAAGTTGAGAATATTTTAAATCACCCTGATTATATAGATAGATTCTAGTCTTTGCGTGTATACACATGATATACATAATTAGGGCAATGTGCTTCCTTCCAACCAACTGCAATCATGAAATTACTCTTGCCCATTAAACTGCACAGGAGGCTGTGATTACATCCTTTTTATTTTTAATATGAGTTCCCTGCAATTCCCAAGCTCTCAAATGTTTCAAACCAGCTGTAGCAGTAGGACTTTTAATTATACTGTTGTTTAGTGAGTGACATATAGTTTCTTCTCAGACTGAATTAGCCCTGGACAAACAGATAGGAGTAATGTGAACTAAAAGACTAAATGCAGAACAGCTGTGGACAGAAATGAATGCCTTTATTCAAAACACTCTCCTGGTAGTTTTCTTGCATGTTGCTATGGTACAAAAAATTACATTTTTATTACAGGTTTTCTGAAGTGACAGGTGTCCTTTAGAGTAGATTTCCTGTGCTTTTTACCTTTAATTTTGAAAACTAAGTTGTTCATTTGTAATTTACTTCTATACAGTGAAAAAGGCAGTACATTGTTGTTCCTGTAGTCCCATTCCCAATAAAAATGCACCTGGACAGAACCTTTTCTGAGGAAGGGTCTAGTCTGCATTGGTTATAATTTGTGATGACTTAGAGGTCATTAAGGAGCTTCCTGTGGTTGAAAAAAATAAACATAAAATTGTTGAACTACTTGAGACATTTATGAAAACTGTATATTTGATAAATTGTATTTCTATTTTCTTTTGGATAGGAATTTGGAAAATATACATCTTTAATTTTGAAATAAGCTGTGTCATTGGGAATATGCCAGTTCCCTAATTGCACATTAAATACATGCTGTACTTTTATATGGAGAATGTTATTTGTTTTTAGCATCATACGAATGACCTGAGCCTTGTTTCCATCACAATATCAATTCTTCAGTGACTGAGAGTTTTTAGAAAGTAAACAGTAGAAGTATAACAAAATTGTCAAAGCAAGACCATCTTAAACTTTGGTCATTGCAAATGACATGCCTAACTGGGGGGTTGGAGTAGATGATCTCTAGAGGTCCCTTCTAACCCCTAGCATTCTGTAAAATCTGTGAACCGCATAGGTGTATTTGGAGTGTTTACTACATGTCACTAATAACACAGAATTCAACAGATCCTAGTTTTGATGCTTCTCAGCTCAGTAGCACTTTATGTAACCATAAAGCTTCTTTGAAACAAACAACTTGAGGCAAGAATCCAGGACAGTTACAAAAGCATGGATTCTTTTGTCTTGAAGTAGTGTGTCGTTGCTAAACATGACTTTGTTTAAATATCTGTGTTTGTAAATTTTATCTGCTAATTTTACCTCTCTTCCATACTCAGGATTTAACTGGTTGTTCAAAAAGACTTTACAAATCTCTGTTGACCTCCATAACAAACCACTGAACATGAGTTGAAATTCAAAGAGTTATTTTTAATATTATAATTTCTCAGGAAATTATCATTTAGTCCGAGCTCTTACACCATAGATTTTTTATTTCAGAAAGGCATCCTGTCATGATTTAAGAATGTGAAGAGGTGAGGAATCCATGACAAGGTAGTTTGCTCTTACAGTCAGTGTCCTTTGCATCTCTACAGGCATTGGCTGAATGACCACCTTCCGCTTGTTCTAAGTGTTCCAACACTTGCTCCAGACTTGGTAGGATTAGAGACATAACTCTGCAAGGTCGGCTGACAGAAACTGTGGCAGTGTTAGACAGAAGATATTAAGTTCCTTGGAATGGCAATATTTTGGATGAAGTAGATCACTTATTTCAACTCAAAACCTCTTAAGGACTTCCTTTGCTTCAAAAGAGGCCTGGGAGTATATGCCACTTTCCTTGAGTGGGGGAATCATAGAATCACTAATAGTTTAGGCTGGAAGGGACCTTAAAGATCACCTAGTTCCACTCCCTCTGCCATGGGCAGGGACACCTTGCACTAGGTCAGGTTGCTCAAAGCTCCATCCAGCCAGGCCTTGAACACTTCCAGGTATGGGGCATCCGCAACTTTTCTGGGCAACCTGTTCCAGTGTCTCAACACCCTCTCTGGGAAGAATTTCTTCCTGATATCCAATCTAAATCTGCCCTCTTTCAATATAAACCCATTACCCCTTGTCCTGTTACTACATGCCCTTGAAAAAAGTCATACAGCATGTTACTGTGGCTGAGCTTTCTGTCAGTTGCAATGTCTTAGAGGTTGATACAATTGGGTTTTTTACCTTGCAAGATAAACTTCAGGAGGCTGAGCTACGGAAAGAATGGATGATGAAGGGAAATGCAGATTTTGCCATTGCATCTGAGCGTAAATTGATTTGCTTCAGATTGCTTTCCAGTTTTCTTCTGTTCTCTTTAATGGTAAATTATTTTAGATTAAAACTAGTTTGTGCAATTAAAAAGAAAAATGTGTTGTTCTTTGATCTTTATGCTTTCATAAAAGTGATACAGTTTTCTCAAAAATCTCAAAAATTATATATTCAGCCTGAAATTTTATGGCATTTCAAGGGAATATACAACAGCTAATGAGATGACCAGGTCATCTGAGTGTGAACTGAGCATCTTTTACAAGTTCCTAGGAGTAGTCTACATAAATCCTGATTTGCTAGTTCCATCTGATAAAAAAACTGATTCCTGCTTAGTACTTCCAGCATCCCTCAGCAAAGTTACCTTTGTTCTGGATTCTGACAGCTATTTGCTTTTTCAGCTGAAGCAAAACAAAATAAACAGTGCAAAACTGTCCTGAAAATGAGCCCTGACAAAAAAGCCCAGCTGCTGTAAAAGGATGGAATTAGTACTTGCTGCACCTAATGGTACAGGAGTAAAACAAACTCTGAAGGGCTTTCTTAGGCGACATCCAGAGAAAAGTAGGAGGAGAGTCACCGCCTTCCTATAGTTAGCCAGGATGAGAAGGACAGCTCAGCCAGATCTTGGACATGAAATTTCCTCCCACTAATAAGAACTGACCTATTTTTAAAGCACTTAGAATGTTTTGTTAGCTATAGTTATAAAAATAATGAAATTACTAATATAACTTCACTCTGTCTAGACATCTAGCTGAAAATGAAGAGAACAATAAGTAGAGAAACATTTCTTTCTCAAATCAAACATCAGTAAGTTCCCAAAGTTTCAGTGAGTTCCCACCATCCTGAAATGACATCAATGTACGTGATGTTGGCAGAACACAAAGCTTATAGCAAGCAGGCACAGTTATTTTTTTGGATTGCACCGGGCACTCACTGTCATATTTAGCAGCCAGGGCTCAAAGGTTGCTGTGGTTGGACAGAGATTATATTGGAAGCAAGATGGTTCAGCTACAGAAACAGAGCTAAAATTTGGTGTGAACCAAACAGATGTCACCAAACTACTGCAGACTGGCACAACGCACCTGTCCTGTCCCACAACAGAAACCTATGGCCTTTGCACCACAGGCTGAGCAGCCTTGCACCCTTTCATTCTTTCAGTGCAAGCTGCTTAGTTCTTCTTGCAGCTGTCATATTCCCTCAAGCTGCAGGTACTCTGTCACAAACATGCCCTGCCAGACCCAGAGAAGATGTCCACTTCCCTTCCCTGTCTGAGCACTTGCTCTTTACCCTGAGAGCAGCTACCTCAAATCAAACCCTTCCATAGAGCAAACAGTCCTCTTCTTCCTAAGGTGCTACCTTCCTCCTATCACCCAACTGGTCAAGCAGATGAATAGGGACCAGACATTCAAGCGGGCATTCAAATGTTTGGGTGGTAGCTGATGATCAAACAGTCACTGCTGAACATGTCTGGGTGGTGGGAGGCTTTCTTTGTTGTAATTATACCCATTCCTGAAGTTGCAGTTACTCAAAAGAAACAAAACTAGACTTTGCTCTTCTATGTTGGCTATAGTGTTTATGTGCAGTATGCGTTATGTGTGTGCATATATAAGAAAACAAACAAGGTCCCAAAGCACTGTCATTTAAAAAATGAGACAATGCTTTTATGAAAGATGTACCTATGACATACACCATCAGTCTTCATTTTGGATTGTGAGAGTCCTCTGAATTGTGTCTATTAACAAGCAGTTGTGCATTTATAGCATTTTGGAGCTTCTTGGTTTAACACTTATCACTTGTCCAGGGTAAATTGTAAATCTCCCAGTAATGTTTTTCTGAAATTTTTGTACCAGGCATCGTCTTGTCTAGCACTGGGAATTTGGTTAGCCCCTCAATGACAAGTGTGATTGCTCAGACTTCCGACAAGCTCTTCTTTCATTGCACTTTTCTTTATATTCTTACTGTTAAAAGTTACATCTTAACATTGTTTCCTGCTGCTGCAGGTCTTCCATTTTTCTGTTACACTGTGTTGTACTTAATATCAGGAATATCAAATGCTTCAGCTCCACCGTGAAAGTAAAGAGCATGACTGCAATGCTGACCACTTTTCTTTTACTGTTTCCTATCCCTCCTCAGGCATAGTGCAGCTCTGTGGAAATATTCAGTGGTTTTCCATGTTTCTGGGTGTTTTGAGCTCTGCTTAGGACTGTAATTTAGAACTGTTGGATTTCCAGAAATGATAAATGGACCTCCAGAAAATGTGCCTGTAGACCTCCTCACTGTGGTGGAGAGGAAGGAGGGCAATACTGGGTATCAGTGGGGGTGACAGTCTCTTACTATGGCAACACTGTCAGGCCATGGTTGTGTCCTTACCACCATACTGGGATACTACACAAGGATCCTCTGCTTCCTGGACCCTAGTCCCCAGATCTTCAATTCTCCCAAACCTGCATCCCACCAAATATCACCCAGCCAGGAACCCCATCTCCCCTGACCTCTTTGTACCAGGGCCTTCCCAACCCTGATCAGTCTACTCCAGTGCTATTAATGCTTTTTCCTTGCCCAGCTGCTTCTCAGATTATGGCTTGAAGCTTTCTTCTCCACTCATCTGTTTAAGTTCCTCATTTCTTTCTACATTCAGATCCTTTCCCACCTGTGTATTCATCCCATCAACTTCCCTACCCACTCCAAGTCTGCATGTCTGTAGGAACAATTACTGACAAGCTCATTTCTGTTTCTGAAGCTATGGATTTATGAATCCTCCCCATGTCCTCTTTCACTCCCTTGGATGCTAGCGCCTGCTAGCTGGCTGAACTTATCCGCTCTCTTGGATCTGCCCTCAGAAATAAACATGCCCCAGCTCTTGTTTCTGGCAGAACTCTAAGAAAACCTGGATACAGGCTGCAGTGATTAAAAATCTGCTCAGATGGCAAAGAAAAATGAGAAGTTTGGGATAAAGAGTCCATATAGAGCCCTGTTTTAACTGTTGTTCTTCAGGTCTTGATTTATTTTACTCCTGGTACACTTTGCTCTTGGTTCTGTAATCATTCAGGGGCAAGAAAGCCAACTCCTGAAGGCCCACTTAATTCAGCATCTGTGGTCTAACTGATCATCATTACATAAGATGAACTTCAGCATAACATAACCAGTCCCAACTGAAAGGTGCGTTGCTGCACAACATATGCAAAATACATGATCATGTGAAGGATTAACAAATTGCTTGGCCTCGTTCTCCAATTCTATAATCTCTTCCATGTGGGAACATCCCCACACCCAGGCAGAGCCCCTGTGGCCTCCAGGAGGTTCTGTGCTCTCCGACCATGACTCTGTCCATGAAGAGGCAGCATTAGAGACTGTCCTTGACATGACTTTTTCTGAAGTGTTTGTTTCCATAGGTAATTTTGTGGGGTTTTAATGAGATTGAGAGAGAAGACAACTGAGAGGAAGAGAATGAACCTGGGTTTGTGCCAGAACATGTGGTGGATAGTAGTAGTCTGATTTCTACGATGGAGGTGTTGCAGCCAATGAGCTCAGTATTTCCCGTATTAATGAATTTTAGTGTTGGCAGGAAGGTGCTTGGACAAACACAAGAAGCGTAACTAGGAAGGCTAAGAAACACTCTGTTAATATTATTCTCCCCCTGCATCTTTGTATGTATACAGAAACCCCTGTGTTTCTTTTCAACTATACTCAGCTTAAACAGTGAGATGATAAACAACTTTAAGTGACCAGTTTGGCAACATTTGGAAATGCTATATCCAGAGATAATTTTATGCTCAGACTGTTATATGTGGCACACTGCAAGTTAACAATTTAAGCCATGAAAGAAAGAATAAGATAAAAAAGGATTTCTCGTTGTCAGCCAGCCACATGTGTTTCAGAACACATTGTGTTTTAGAAGCACTGGATGCTGTTTTTGTTATTGGCACCTGCTGGGAAGACAGAAAAGTGGCAGTAGTATTAAAATTTTAATTCTCTTGTTATTGTCCAGAGTGGCAATTCTTTTTTTTTTTTTTTTTCCTGGGGTACTGACATAAACATTCATTTTGATTTTATTCAAGGACAAGCCTGGATAGGAAGATGATTTAGTGGTTGGTTGGTGGTGTGTTTTTTTTTTTTTTTTTAACTAAAAATGAGCTTAAACTAGCTTATTTTCCCAGCTATCTTAACTTTGCAAAATCTGCTGAAAGAAGGCAGTATTTGTTTATATTAGACTCTTCAAATTTTTGAGGACTTCCATTTAGAACTAAGGAAAGATAAAATGTTTTGCACATTTACCATTGTGTATTCTGTTGTAGCTCTTACTTCTACCCCAGTGTATTTGCTTTGCATTTGTGCTTTGAGTTGGTTTCACTGATGAAGACAAAATTATACATAAAAGAAAGTTGTCTTCTAAGATGATGTTCGTTAGGCAGTTCTAACTTATGATACGTCGGAAACTGTATGCTTTTTGCATTGTCTTACAGGTGTAAAACAGACTTGAAATTACCAAATGAAGGCTTGGTGCCAGTCCCCAGTGAAGCCAATGACAAAAACTCCATTTATTTCAGTGGTTCAGGGTGAAATGTGTAATAATCACAAGTACAAATTAGGAGTTGTTGGTTTTGAGCCAAAAGCTCGTCTTTCCTTCTGCAGGTTAGCAATGCTGAAGCATTGGATAAATCCTTCCCCCCTTTTTTTAATGTATGAAGATACAAAAATCTGTAGACTGTTTTTCAGTCATTCTTGTCCCTTCTGTTTCCTCACACTGCAAGCAAAAGTTTAATAACCTTGGGCAGTCATGTTATAAGGAAAAAGGAGTGTCCAGTGTTTCTTATAGCTTATATAGCTTCTTACTGGGTTGGAGGGACAGGTCCCATCTATTGGTGTCATGAAGTAGCCACACATACTGTCGTACTGTTGATTCTGTTCATGGCCTGGTGCTGAGCTCCGGTAGAAAAGGATAGACCATATTTGGTTTATTGACAGAGGTCTGTCCAAGCTGTAAAGGAGGCATTTCGGGAAACGTGCCCACGCTTTGTTGAAAATCTTAAGTAATTTATTATTATTATTGTGCAACATTGCATGGTACTATCTATCCCCTGCAGAAGAACAAAATTTTTAACCTGCCTCCAAATTAATGATGGAAGTCTTCCAAACTATTGAAGCAATTGCAGAACATACATCCCCTTGAAAGTGGTTGAGTGGGGTCCTTCTCGTGCTTCTCTTATTTACTTCCTGAAGTGCCTTTCCATCTTTTAAAAGATTTCTGCCCCTTTTATCTTGGCAAAAGAAACTAGGCTTGTGGCTTGTAGACTGAAAGTATTCACTGTCTACGCAAGCTTGAGCCTCTTAGCAGGGAGTCCATACTAGACTTAAAGCAAAAACCTATCCCTAGTCCTGGAACCATCATGAAGCGGAGAATGTTAGAGTCATTTACAGCTGCCTGGCATTGTTGCTGAGGGACGAATTGAAATCACTGGTCCGCCAGGCTTGTCAACACCTTTGAAATCTGCCGCCTAGCCTGGCTCCCCAAAGGATTCCTTGGAGAGAGTGAAGGAGCCAAACTGACAGCCAAAGACAGAGTCCACCTACTTGTCCCTTTTCCTTCCTTTGTCTTTGTTTCTTTTCCGCTTTTATAATTGCCTTTCTTTTTGCTTGTTTTTATCCCAACACCAATGTTGTAATATTGGTAAGTGGTTTAATTAGAAGATTTATTAACTTGTGTTTTCAATCTTTTTACTGAGAAAAAGTACCAAAGACTTAACATCAAAATAAAAGCTATTACACAATCCACTAGTTGGGTGCAGTCTGTCCCCTTTGAATTCCATGGCTAAATTCCCGTTGGCTTTCATGGGAGCCTATTAAGGAACAAGCTCTTGTTATTTTGTAATATGCATGCCACATGGAGTCTCAGTTTAGTCACTTAACTAAAGACACCTAAACAAGTGGCCTTTTTTTTAGTGATGTTAATGACTCAAGTGGCTAAGTGGGAATACATCTGCCTAATTTTAGTACGCCCACAGCTGAATATGGTAACCATGGTCCAGTATCGTAACTTCATCTATATGGGCTGGCATTTATCAATCACTCTGGGAATGGCTTGACAATGCACACATCAAAAGCACTTCTGTTGGATATATCCCATAAATCTAAAATAAAATAATAAAGGAGAGAAGTAAACATGAAACACAAATCTGGGATTAGCTTGACAACAGTAATTAATGCCTGTTTGAGGATTTGCTTCACGGTAGTAATTAATCACCTCCTTTCAGTGTATTTCCAATATTGCAAATTTCAAATGCTTTGAAAATATATAACAATTTATGCTGTCATCAGAGCTTGGATACTATTTTCCTGGAGCAGCACTCTGCAGAGAGTTTGGTGAAGATCCAAGAATTGGTAAATTTAGAGCAGAAAGTGTTTAATACAATTGGTTATTAAACATGAAACTATAAACAAATGCTTCAGTATTTTGAAGATCATGACCTCAAGTACAATATTATTTAAAAAAATTAGGTTTCCATGTCACAGTTATATAAAGTAATATTTAGAATTTACAAAGCCATTGTTTGTTCTTTTCATAAGCTGAATATTAACATTCATCCTGTCAATTTAAGTATTAAGGCCAGGTCTGACTTTTTGTTACACGATTGTAAAGAGGAATTGCAAGTTCCACCAGGCAAGATTTTTTATTTCAGAATATATTCAGAAAGTATGGTCTGTATAAGAATAGGTGGATAAGATTATTATCCAGTTTTAAGTGATAATCAGCACATATATTCCCACAGAGGGTCTATATAAACCCTGTCACTTGAGACCAATTTGCTTTTCGACAACTCTCAACAGTGTGTTGACTTGGGTTAGACATTTTTTGCTAAACCCTGAACAGTTCTTGCCTTCATTGCCTCTGGGGAGTTATAGAATCATAGAATCATAGAATCACTGGGTCGGAAAAGACCTTAGAGATCATCCAGTCCAACTGTATCTGTCCACCACTAAACCATATCTTTCAGCACCTCATCCGCCCGTCTCTTAAACACATCCAGGGATGGTGACTCCACCACCTCCCTGGGCAGCCTGTTCCAGTGTGTGATAACCCTTTCGGT